>NC_054378.1:74139716-74352216 GCF_017654675.1 Xenopus laevis
GCTACTTCGACCATCGAATGGGCTACTTCAACCTTCGACTACAACTTCGACTTCGAATCGAATGACTTCGACTTCGAATCGAACGATTCGAACTAAAAATCATTCGACCATTCGATAGTCGAAGTACTGTCTCTTTAAGAAAAAGCTTCGACCCCCTAGTTCGCCACCTAAAAGCTACCGAAGTCCATGTTAGCCTATGGGGCAGGTCCCCATAGGCTTTCCAAGTTTTTTCTGATTGAAGGATAATCCTTCGATCGATGGATTAAAATCCTTCGAATCGTTTGATTCGAAGGATTTAATTGTTCGATTGAATGATTATTCCTTCGATCGAACGAATTGCGCAAAATCCTTCGACTTTCAAAGGATTTTAATCACCAGTCGAATATCGAGGGTTAATTAACCCTCGATATTCGACCCTTAATACATCTGCCCCTTACTGTATTGAAGGGTTTATTGTACAAGTGTTCCTTAAACTTCCTTAATTTAATTAAAACTCTCTTTGAGCACCTGGTATAAATCATAATGGAACTTGGTGCTCTACTAAAACTGTAAATACTAATTGAAAATTCCTCAGAGTGATGAAGGTTTTTTTTAACTGTTGAATTTGGTTAGAATCCCATAATCAGTTCCTTTTGACCCTAGGTTACTTCTTTCTATTGGACTTCACAAAAATGATATTATTATTCATTTCATGGATTGTGTGGTTCAGTGTTTGTGCTGTGTTTACTTAGGCACTACGTCTAAATCCCAAATGGAAAACTATTATTATTATTATATAACATGCTGATTTAACACTTACAATCTCTTGATATTTGTAACATTGTCATTAATCTATGTAACCACATTTTAAAAACAACTAATCAATGGATTCAAAACAAGGATCTCTTAAGTGTTTTTATAAGGCCAGATATGTGTAAAGCAGACTTATTAGATGTGAAGGGAACGGTTATTTGCACAAAGTGAACAGAACATGTGCAATAATATAGTAAAATGTTTATGAGTCTAGAGTGTGTTAGATTTTCCTAAAATATATCAGCTTCTCAGTTTGCATTTAATATAGTGTTGTGTATTATGTCATATCCTTCCCAGACTATTTTCAGTTTGAGTTATACTTTTTCCTTGGTAAATTACAGTATTATATTATTAATAAAAATAAAATCAAGCAAGAAAAAGGCCAGGAAAGGGGAGGCATATATTTCCATCTCTTTCTAAAGCCTTGTGGGTTGACACTTTGTTCTTTCCCTTCAATGCTTTCTCCTGGTCTCATTCTGAAGCTGTTTAGAAGAAACATTGTTAAGTCATGCTTGCCATAATACTTCCCTTCCACTCGGCAGTTAATGCAGCTTAATTTTCTTAGTGTTAATGTTAGACAAATATATTTCTTTAAGCTCCAGTTGCTAAGAAGTAATACCTAAGAATTCCCTACTCTGTGGTTCTTTTGTAAGCAACGTGAAAAGGGTCAGATCAGTGCCTGCCATTAAAAATGTGATTTAAATCAACAGTATTAAAAAAATTGGGATTTTATAAAACAGACCACAGCAAAATTCTACTCTGAATTATGGATTTACGTCGAAAGGGTTTAACCAACATGGAAAATACATATTGGTAAAAATTAAACAAGGGAAAATGTAGCAACAGATATTTCAATAAGTTGTATATATTCTGATCCAAAAGATTTTTTTCTTAAGTATAAAATTCTTTAAAACACATTCACCCAATGAAACTTTGTTCAGATGCTGTGCTCATAAACTTTTGAAAAGTAGGTTTCTAAATTATTAGTTGCAGAGCCTTTTTTTTTTACCTACCGTACATCAGCATTCCTTAAATTTGAGTTGAGATGTGTTGCTTAAAATAACCTTATTACTTAATATATATATATATATATATATATATATATTATATATATATATATATATATATATATATATATATATACATATATATATATATTCCAATAATACAAGTACTGCTCATACAGATATGGCTCTCATTAATATGAGATCCCAGGATCATTTTCATTATTCTTTTGGTCCCTATTATCCATTTTTCTAAGGGCACCTAAGAAAGGGAGAATTCCTTAAAATGTTTGCTGGAATCTTACAGCACAAAAAACAGGATGTTCTACAAATACTTGAAAATGTACAAACCGATAGAGTAGCAGTGGAAGGATTATGAATGAAAGCAGAAAATACACCTTGTTTGTTTATTTTTTGCAGGCTAACTGAGGAATTCACAGTTCACAATATGGTTGATTTTATAAGAAGGGATGTAATTAGAATGCCCAGACCAAACCCATGTGAGCATAGAGGAGAACATGCAAACTCACTGCCAATAGTGCCATGGCTAGAAACAAACCTGGGTCCCAAGAGCTGCAAGGAAGTGATGTTAACTATTGCACCATTGTGTTATCAACTAATAAACGGTTGGATGCTAAGGAATTCAGTAAATCACATCTATTCTGGTTGAAGTACTATTACATTGAAGTTATCATTTTTAAATTAATTCAAACTTTTTTATGTATAGTAATAGGTTTTACCTACATATATGCGAAGTTGATATAGGATTATAGTTCTCGTCCCTCTTTATGGGGTAATACAAAATGCATGTGTACCATTATGGGTATGTTATACTCCACTGGGCTTGAGTAGTAATCTACTTTGCTATATTGATGGTTGTATATAGAGAAATGTATAGCATTATGAGATGGAGGAGAAGCCCTGTACTCACAGTTTGTGCATTTCTCCATAAAAGGCTAGCAATTGCCAAAAGATAGTAGCATGTATGGGCTCAAGTACCTTTTTTTTTTTACTTTAATTCTAAGTTGGGCATACAGTATTTGCTTTGAATTTATGTATCTTAAACATCTGAACTCATCTATGTGCTGTTGTCAAAACTAGGGATGTAGCGAACCGCCGATAATGTGTTCGCGAACGCCGTTCGCGAACACCGGCAAAAAATGAGAACAGTTCGCGAACAGTTTGCGAACTTCGAACATCCGAAAATCGTTCGATTCGAACGATCGAAGGATTTTAATCGTTCGATCGAACGATTTTCGTTCGAATCGAACGAAAATCGTCGATTTTAGCGACCGAATGGTCGAATGGTCGAACGATTTTGACGCGAACGCCTATTGGCGAACGTCGCGCAACGTTCGCGAACTTGCGGCGGACGCGAACAGCCGATGTTCGCGCGAACAAGTTCGCCGCAGAACAGTCCGCGACATCCCTAGTCAAAACCAACATTCCATGTTTGAGTATCCAGAATATTTGACTCACATTGCTGTCTTCAGTTTATTAATACCTCACCTTGCTGGAAAGCTGCTCAGGAATTTCTGATTGATCAAAAAACAATTGGAACATTTTGTCTTTCAGTTGTCATAAAACATCGTAAACACCCAAACAGTCAACCATATCGGGGAAATCCTCATTAACAAAGTTGACATAGTATATTGAAATGTTCAACTATAAATATAATTTCCAGTACTTTAAAATACCTTTATGAAGATATGTGAAGTCTCACCAGAGTTCAATGACTTGTTCATGGCCTGCAAACTCTTTATATGATCATGGAAATAGAGCCAGGTTGCCCCCCCCGTTCAAGTTGCTAATCACTTGCTATCACATGATTTTCTTCTGTCTGACAGAATTTGTTACATACACAAAAAAGTAGAGGAGAAACAAGGTATTGACATTGATAGTTCATTGGAACAGTAACATCACAATAAATTTTTTTGTGCAATACACACTCCTGCCTTTCCCAACATGATTTAGCTGAACATCACACATATGAAAATGTAAGATCATGTAACCCTACTTATATGCGAAGATTTATTTATTAAAAGTTGAATTTTAGTGGTTTTTGAAACCACAACTAAACTCACAAACTCTGAAGTAACAATTGTCATTGGATTTATTAAAAGATCCGAATTTAAAAAGTATGAATGATGCGCTAAAAAAGATGTATACCTCAAAAACCTCAAGGCTTTTGGACAATTTCTAGCAAAAAAAATCTGAAATCCTCTAGAAGTCCGAATTGACTTAAAACAGTCTAACAGGATCAGAATAGCTCCCACTACTTTAAAACTATAATTTTCATTGAATTTATTATAAGATCCGAATATAAAAAGTACGAATGATGCTCTAAAAATGCGTATACCTCAAAAACCTGCGTGATGACGTCATCGCACAACAGCGTGAAATTCAAACTATTTAAAGGGATATCAGTATTAAACTCATTGCCCGTTGTTAGGTTCTATTTGTAAAGTTCTTAGGTGCCTGATTCTATCTGTTATTATTGGTAGGGATGCACCGAATCCAGGATTCGGTTCGGGATTCGGCCTTTTTCAGCAGGATTCAGATTCGGATTCGGCCGAATCCTTCTGCCTGGCCGAACCAAATCCGAATTTGCATATGCAAATTAGGGGCGGGTAAGGGAAATAGCGTGCCTTTTTGTCACAAAACAAGGAAGTAAAAATGTTTTCCCCTTCCAACCACGAATTTGCATATGCAAATTAGGGTTTGGTTCGGTATTCGGCCGAATCTTTCACAAAGGATTCGGGGGTTCGGTCGAATCCAACATAGTGGATTTGGTGCATCCCTAATTATTGGTTTTGATCCTTGCCTGCCTTTTTGACTATTCTGATCCTCTCCAATCCTGACCTTTGCCTGCCTGATTACTTGGACCTCTCCAATCCTGATCCTGCCTGCTTGTGACTACTCTGACCTCTCCAATCCGACCTTTGCCTGTCCACTGACAATTCTACATTCTCCTATCCTGATTTCGGCCTGTTTGATGATTCTCAGCTTGTGCTGGCCTGGCCTGCCTGTTCCTGGTGGTGTTCTTCCTTCCAGTATCCTGGTGAGATGATCATGCCCCTTTCTTAGTCCAGAACCGTTAGCTTTGCTCCTCTCTTAAATAAGACCTGGCAGCATCTGATTAGCCGAGGGCTCCTCCCGAGGTTATAGCCAGAAGTGAGAGCCATGACCAGGGAGCTTAGCTTGGGTTCTGGATATATGGTGCCTAGGGATGGGCGAATTTTTTCGCCTTGTTTCACCGCAAAAACTATGCCCATAGACTTGTATGGCGTTGTGATTTAAAAAAATGATGCGTGTCAAAAAATTTTGCACGCAACAAAATTATTTTGACGTCCATGGACTTTAATGAGTGTCGGCAACATTTCGCCGGAGGCAAATTTTTGGCGAAACAAAGCGGGTCAAATTCACCCATCCCTAGTGCCAAACGTGCAATATATCACCAAGAAGGGTGACCTACAATGTTACTCATACTCAGGTTCCAACATCATCCTGTTTACTGATCCTCAACTGAAGCCTTTCAATCTAGATCTGGAGTATAACCTTCTTCCTTTGCCAAGGATTTTTGAAGAGAAAAAATGTGAATTGTTCCCTTCCTTTAATTATTCTGAAGTAGTTCCATGAATACCTAGGAAAAAGTATTAACCTTAAATACCACGCTAATTGGCTTTCAGGCTTTCTAGTGTATTGACCTCTTATTTGCAAACCCATGATATAGAAATATTTTCAAGATCATTTGTATAATTAATCCTTTAACACATCCTTAATATATTGTTTGCATGTCTGAAGAAATATGGGTCTACAAGGTCATGGTTGCAGATTCCACACAGTGCAATGCAAATAGTTGGAGTAGAGATGCTCTGCATTACTTGAGGAGACAGTACACAAATACAGTAAATCATATATCTTAAAATACATATACATACATATACATAATATATCCTGTTTCAAGAGTACATTCCTCTCTAAAAACAGGTTATTTGTAGTATTTCTTCTTGGAGACATGTTCAAGCCAACTTTAAATATGGGCATGCTGCTGCTCTGTACATTGCAGTATAAAAATTTTGATTGTTATCCCTTTTCATGGTATAGGTCCCATTTTTAGCCTGCCATGTGCAAAAGGTGGAGAGCACCTGGGCAGGAGAAAGATGCCTCAAGCCAATAAAATCTTTAGTGTGTGCAATCAGGCATTAGGATCTGCTTAAAATAATATCTGGGAAAAAAAACATTGTGGACAGGAGTAAAAAGTTAAAATAAACTGAACAAAAGCATTCAAATACTGTCAACTGTCAACTGTCAAAATACTCAGAAACAAGCTCTCATACTTAATTATACTCCTGCCTTAAGCATGTTGTCTTGATGCCATGGACACTTGGGGGATTATTTACTAAAACTCAAAATGTTCTCATTAGTTTATTAAAACAACTTTGACCAAACTCCCATCCACAATTTAACCATATTTAGCAAATTTGGTCCAGGAAAAGACTCAAATCGTACGCACATCACAATATCTTCCAATTTTAAAAGGGACATCTGCCATTGACTTCTACATGACTTTGGCAGGTTTGAGATGTATTATTTTCAGATTCAGACTTTTAGCAGCCTCGTGGTATAATAAATCTCGAAAAAATCAGATTTTTTTCCCTGTAAAAATGTGTGTTTTCCCCTTTAAAACCCCACCAGAAAAATTTGGGTTTTATTATTATTATTATTATTATTATTATTACCACCGATGTGCCACCAGGGCTCACTTCAACACTTGTTGCCCAGGGACAACTTCACTCACTGTATTTGAGGCATTCACTAAAGCTTCCCCCAGCATGGTGCTACCACCCCATGTTTCATTGTGGGGCTTGTATGTTTATGATGATGTGCAGTGTTTTTACTAACTGTGATCAAAAAAAACTATCTGATATATTTTTTATGTAAAAATATTATAGTTCTCTAATATCAAGAATTGTACAACATTTAGATAAACTAAGGCAATGCAATGACTAAAGCAATGTTTACAGCAAAATTATGAAGTCCTTTAGCTAAAACTAAATCTTTTAGATATTTAAATAAATTATTTTAAAATATAATGGTAACAGAGAACAATGTATTGGGTATACTTGAGGAACACTTCTTTCATCAGATGAATAGATGTGTAGTTTTTTTCACATTTGCTTCCAAAAGCATTGTCCTCAAACTGCCAAATATTCTTTAATTGTTTTAAACAATATTTTACTATCGCCCCTAATATTAGATATACTAGCTATTAGGTGTGCTGTGCCAGGAAAGCACTTTATCTATAAGAATAGAAGAGCCATATTAGAAATCCATTCTCCAGTTTGCCATATGGACAATTGTAATTGCCTGTATGATCAGGGCCAGATTTCCTGGGTGGTCGCCCCTAGGCCTCATGGTCCAAGGGCCCAGCTGCGCGGTCCTCGCGTCACAGGCACTACCCCCTCGTGAGCGAGCACACGTTGGAACACTGGGGAGCTGCCCAGTGCTCCACAGAAAGAGGCTGGGCAGCATGCTGCCTCTAATATTTTGCTATCCTAGGCCCGGGCCTTTGGGGCCTCGCCACAAATCCGGGCCTGTGCATGGTAAACAATAAAACTAACTTTTCAAAAAGAGAAAATTAATTCTAATCAATGGAAATCAATGTAAAATATAGCGTACAGCTATGACACATCATGTAAATCACTGGAAATTATGGTGTGGCTCATTTCAAAATAATTTCTAGAGAATTGAATCTCCATAATTCACATGAAACCCAATTCTTACCTAAACAAATCCTACTCTTAGTTTTACATGACTGTATTTTAAGTATACAATTCAAAAGGCTCCAAGACACACTATGGGGCAGATGTAAGAAGGGTCGAATATCGAGGGTTAATTAACCCTCGATATTCGACTAGGAACTAAAATCGTTCGACTTCGAATATCGAAGTCAAACGATTTAGCGCAAATCCTGCGATCGAACGATCGAAGGATTATTCGTTCGATCGAATGATTAAATCCTTCGAATCGAACGATTCGAAGGATTTTAATACAACGATCGAAGGAATATCCTTCGATCAAAAAATCTCAGGCAAGCATTGACTTCGGTAGTTTTTTTCTTAAAGAGACAGTACTTCGACTATCGAATGGTCGAATAGTCGAACGATTTTTAGTTCGAATCGTTCGATTCGAAGTCGAAGTAGTAGTCGAAGGTCGAAGTAGCCCATTCGATGGTCGAAGTAGCCCAAAAAACACTTCGAAATTCAAAGTTTTTTTAATTCGAATCCTTCACTCGAGCTTTGTAAATGTGCCCCTATATGTTCCTATTTGTTAAAAATTCCTTTTAAAAATCTTACTGTTACTATTTTGAAAAGTCATACCCAGCTTATATGCATCATTCCTTACCCTTTTATTTTAGAATGAGGACTTTTGGATCACTAGACTACAAGATCCATTTGGAATGGAAGGGGTTAAGCCCATTTGTTTTTCAAATATAAACCTAATATGACATAATGTATAATCTAATTTGGAAATTAGAGTTTGCTTGAAAGGATTATGGGGCTTGCCAATACTAACAGAGAAGAGAAATCATTGAAGAACATTTCTTTTTCTTGGTTTCAGAGTGGATAATTTATTTTTCCTCTAAAAGATTACTTTTTATTCTTTACAACATTTCCTTTCAAAGTGATTTCTTGTTTTGTGATTAAATAAACTTTTCCATGCTTATGCAATAAAGTAAGCACAGTTTCCCTTGCATTAAACAAAGGTGCAAATGATTTTCTAATTACGGGACACTGTCTGGGTTTAAACCCAGGTGTTATAAATACTTTCATTTGTTTTGAATAATTACAAATCCCTAGTTAAAGGTGTAATTCTGCTCTTTATAAGTTGTTTCAACAAAATGGACTGAAAAGTCACTTCTCTCTGCCTTAAAATCCCATCAGCAGCAATGAAACTACAGTGGCTCTGGTACAAATTTTTTTTTAAACTGGCACTTGATTTTGAAGTATCAGCTTACTGCCAAGACTGCAACTTGGTAACACATATTTAGTACTAAGTGCCACCTATGAAGGTAGTGGAGGTTTTCTATGTCCCATTCTACTTTGACATAATAAGCCTTCAACTGGTTGAGGTTCTGTCTGAATCTCCCAACAATTGCCCAGGGCTATGAATTTTGTAGGTGCTACAGTCATGCCTTTAATTTCCTCTGCGACAAAATGGCACCTTTGCTGAATGTTTCCAACAATATTATTGCTTCGAGGGATATTTTTTATTAGCAGTAAATATACTATTTCCCAGTATTATTCCAATGCCCTTATTGTGTAGCTTCTGTAAATTCATCTGTTCAGAACTTCACTTGACTTTCTTATTAATTTCTTATTAGTTGCACCATGCTTTGGCATACATGATTTGGTCACAGAAACTTTTGAAGTGAAAAAAGAAAATGTTTACATCCATGGCAACCTGATTAATTTTAAGAATTATTGTTATGTGTTTGAAGAATAAAGCATGTTTTTGAAATGTTCATTATACTTTCTCAATTGTTGTATGTTGTACGATATATTGTTTAAAATATGACTCCACATTTATCTGTCCTTCCCAATAATTGAATATGCCTTAACATGTCAGCATAAGCAAGGATTACTTTAAAGGGGTACTCCCCCCCAAATTAAAATTAAAAATTTGCGTTATAAAAGAAATGCAATTTCCAATATATGTTATACATTCGTTTTAATATATATTTGTAAATATAAGTGACAGCAATAGTTTGGCTGGAATTCTTAATTTAAGTAAAAACAACATAGGGATTAAAATTCATGGTGAATGCATTTTACACTTGCTTTATCCATGAAGCATATGAAGTATTTTCGATATGTGACCATCATCAACTCCCAGACATATGGGCATGTTGATACCTGCTAGTTAATACATAAAACAGAGGCTCAGTGTGCACCAATCTGTGGCTGTGATTTTATTGTGTCATTGGAATGATTACAGTGTTTTCATGGGTTAGTAGTCTCTAATTGTTTTCTGCATAAAAACCTAATTCTAAACAACTTTCCAATATATAACCATTAAACATAAAGCTATTTGTAAATAATTGAAAAACATGTGTACTCCACAGAGGTTTTAAGGTGATGATCACTCAAAGACTGAACTTTGGAATACACAACAGAGGCCTTTTAAAAACTGTACAATTTCTTGATAGAAGTAGATAAAAAAATTGCACTGATCTAAAGGATTGGGCAGATCCTTTGGATCACTATGCAAGGGTGTTTAATTTAGTTCCAGACCTGTCAGTGACTGCTAGCAAGGGTCATTGGATGAGTCGTATTTTCATTTTAGCTGGACACTGCTAGTGTTATCACAACAGAGTTTAATTAAACAATTACCTCATTAGGTGGTCCCACACATGGGAATGATTGAATTGCATGAAATGATCAGATGTGTGGCCATTCGTTTTTATGTGTAATTAGTAAAACACTGAACTGTCATGACATTCGTTCATTTATAAACTTGTCAGAAAAGTGGCACATACTTTGGTTCAAAGTACTTAGACCACTGCTGGTGTAGCAATAGTGTAGGGGGCAGCAACAAGCAGATGTCTTCATCTCATTTGGTGCATGGGAAAAACTGAAGAAAAAACACCAATGCTAAAATTAGGACAGTTTTGCCTGTGCCCCCCTGTGTTCCGTTTAAAGTGTTCAGCCGCAGGGGAGCGCATGAAGGAACACATATAATTCATTTGAAGGGGTCCATACTGACACAGGCGCACGTTAGTGCAAAACACCTGCGTTTGGCACATACATGAGGCTGTGTCAGTACAGGGCCATAAGAGCTGTGTGCGTTCCTTTCTGCGCTCCCTTGTGGCTGAACACTTTAAAAAGCAACACAGGGAAGAGCAGTTTGAGCACTCATCTGTACATGCCCTTATACTATTACCGTGCAATTTGTTTCACCACAAAATAAATAAATAAGCAACAAAAATAAGCAACAAAAAACCCAACAACATTATTAGAGTTTCTTCGTGCATTTTTCAGTTTGTTTTTTCACTGAGAAAAACACAGGAAAAACACCCATTGACGCCAGTGCATTTATTGCAGATAGAAAATGCTCACTGTCTCCAATGTATTTGGTGAAATGCAGAAATTTCACTATTACCTATTTTTTCAGCAGTTTTGTGAATTATATATAGAAGCAGGACAGTGATGCTCATCATAGTGGGAGGGGGCATATATAAATATATATATAAAATAGCATCTTACAAACATTTTGGGTGTTCAGGGTACCTTTAATGATTTTCTTTCTAATAATGTCACTGCAGTAAAAACCTCTATATCAGATATACTATGAACTGAGTCAATAATGCTCACTGTACTTTGTGTGTTTTTGTCTCTGTGCTTTGGCCAAGTATCAATATCATATCTGAGTCAGTATCTGGCAGATTAAATTTGCTCTCGAACAACAGAAAAAAAAATGGTGACAGTTGTGTAAAACCTGCATTCAATATTGTAGAAGCTTTATGAGATGAGGTGTAGATGAGTGATATAATTACTTCTAATCTGAGAAATTACACAAGTCAAATTGTTTTGTCGGTTCTCAATCTTTTTCCCCCTCAAACTTTTTTCCTCAGACATCAGGTTTGTCCAATTTCTTCCAGACCCCATATCCTATTTCATCTTTCCCACATTCAAGTGAGGAGGAAACATTTCTTCAGGAGCTACATAGTACATGTGTGAGCTGTAAAACAGCTGGAAGTGTTTGCCTATAGTTCAAATGATCAGTTGGATAGTACAGAGCTCAGCACCTCTGTCCTTCAGGTTCAAATAAGGTCAATGCAGAGAGAGAAATCACTGCCATGTGGAAAGTCCTTTGCTTTGCAGTAAACAGCAGGAAACAACCTGGTGGTCTGTGTCCAGGGTGTTTATGCATCAATGAAAATTGTTAGGAGTTGTTAAGATGCCAAACATAATGCTATATATATATATATATATATATATATATATATATATATATATATATATATATATATATATATATATATATATATATATATATATATATATATATACACCATGGAAACCTGGCTCAGATTAGAACGTTGTTTTTATCTACTTAAGTGATGACTTTGTTGAAGAGAATAAATGCAATAATTGAAAAAGGTGGATGTGGGGAAAAAGTTGTGGCAAAATAGTCAAATCGTATTGTTTGACGTTTTCGAATTGTCGTCTGGAAAACTCAACTTTATCAAACTGTTGCCTCGACAACTTGAATTTATCAGATTATCGAATGAAAACAAGCCCCAAACAGCCCGGAACTATAGAGAATCATGAAGGCACAAAACATGTTCCACTTGTTAAAGCAACCATATGCCATTGACTTCTACATTATTTCGACAGGTTTTAGCGTGAGTGTTTTCAGATTCAAATTTTTAGCAGCTTCAAAGCATAATAAATCATAAATAGGCCCCATAATGTTTGTCATTTGAATGGCAGCAAGCTGGGATCCAATATCTAGGAGGCCACACAGAACACTATGAACTATGAGTCGTGTGGGGGATTGCTTTTTATTATAGACATAATGAGAATCACTGGCATATGGGTGTAACTGGTGCTCAAAAATGTGTTTGCCTGTATTTACAGGCAAATATGACATCCATGTGTTATACATGTGGCAGTATAACTCGTAAGAGGAGTGACAAGGTCTGCAACAATTCATTGCACTTTGTACTATGCCACTATGGAAAAACAAAATGTTTGCCATGATCATGTGGCATCCTTCTGCTTGCCAGATTTTTTTGCTTGCCAGATATGTGCCAAAGTATGTGGACCAGAAAACCTAAAAGTACTACACATTGGGGGTTATTTATAAACACTGGGCAAATTTGCTCCTGGGCAGTAACCCATGGAAACCAATCAGATAATTGCTTTCAGTGTTCAACCTAAAGCTGTCTGATAAAAGCTAATTACTGATTGGTTGCTATGGGATACTGCCCAGGGGCAAATTTGCCCAGTGTTAATAAATGAGCCTGAATTGACATTGATAGCCACTGCTTGGATTCAGGCGATTCTCACAAGCCACATTTCCACAGTTCCAAACAATTACCTGACACACTGGAACACCTGAAATGTTGATCAATTTGTTACCAGGTAAAAAAAAATGGCCAAAATTGTTACTTTTGCCTTCACCCTAACACAGCTAGAATAATGAAACCATGTATCTATTTTAAAACATGAATATAAAAAATGTTACTAAAACTTCAGATTACTTGTTTTGGTTAATTATAATACAACAGTCCTATTGAAACTTGAAATTTAATTTTTTACTGATTTGTTTTACCTCTGTACAGGTATGTGAACACGTTATCCAGAAAGCTCCGAATTACGGAATGGTTCTCATAGACTCCATTTTATCTAAATAATCCAAATTTTAAAATATGATTTCCTTGTTCTGTGTAATAATAAAACAGTACCTTGTACTTGATCTAAAGTAAGATATAATTAATCCTTATTGGAAGCATAACCAGCCTATTGGGTTTATTACATGTTTAAAGGCTTTTCTAGTAGACTTAAAGTATGAAGATCCAAATTATGGAAAGATCCATTATCCGGAAGACCCCCGGTCCCGGGCATTCTTGATAACTGGTCCCATATCTGTTCATAGCTGAAAAACTGCATAAATCAATAGTAATGGCAAAACACTCTATTGTGTTACAGTATATTTGTTTTTTAGTAGTCTTTAGATGCAGAGCTCGAAATTATGAATAGACTCCTATCCAGAAAATCCTATGGTCAAAAAGCATTCTGGATAAAGGTACCTGAAATGGGAAATTCAGTAAAATTTTACTACTTATCAGATATATATAACTATATCGACAACTACATCAACATCGCTCAGAAACCTTTTGAAGCCTTATAAACAGGTACTGTATGTCCAACACTGATGAAGACCAACAAAGTGTGATAAAGTAATAAACATTGCTGCTTTTACAATTTATAAATAGGTTCCCATGTGCCTAATTGGTTGCTATGGATCACTGCACCAGTGTTAGTTCATTAACCCCACTGGAGACGAATGTAAAACTTTGGCAAGCCGCAAATAAGTTTTGAGCGGTTTGGTATACTGTAGTAAAAATTTCCAAATGTTAGCATAAGGTATGGAAGAAATTGTACATATTTAGGACCAACAGGGTGATTTGTTATTTTTTAGTTTTACAAATTGCAAAGGATTATAGTGTAAAACACCAGCATTTTGTATGCTGCACTTTTTCACATATTAGAAGCTGGGGATATGTCATTAAGATTAATTTATGACATGTAACTGCAGTTGGGGTCATGCTAAAATGTACACACTAAACTATAACAGACATTGCATGAATAGACACTGTTAATTAAAGATACTTGCATCCAAAACCACTCCTTGCAGTTGAATTATGCACAGTGTACCTATTGACAAGGGGGAACCCGGGACCTACAGTACTTGCACAGTTTGAAGATTTCACACTCAGTTGAGTTCCAGAACGTGCAATTGTGACTAAAGAAAGAGGTGCTAATGTGTGCTCTGAGTTCTGGAAATGATAAAAGCTGCAAATTTCAGCACAATTCCATATCACATAAATACCCAGACATAAATTTTAATGCATCAGACACAATTGCACCAAGCTAAACTTCTCCTGGCAGATGCATTGCTACTTGAATTATGGGAGAAAATGCTGCAAAATTCTCTTAGTGAAACTTCGTTAACATACTCTATTGTCCTAAAAATGAGTCTACCCTAAAACAAATGTGGCATGAGCCTGAAATGGTTACAAAAGTGTAAATAACATATACATGTATTTAACATATTTAACAGTTACTATTTTTAAACATAATCCCACCTTTCTTTATGATTTTCTTTTCATGAATACAGGATATGATGTCACTGACATAGTAATATTGAGGATGTAGTTTCTTCTTAAAAATTCGCCAGGTAAAACCAGGCTAAGTAGACTATGGCAAAAAGTCGTAACATATTGGAAAGTTTACACTTTGATAAATTTGCAGATTAACCATCATTCGCCTGAGTGAAATTTCGCTTAGCGAATTTTCATCTTAAATAGGCGAAATGTTATTTTGACGAATCTTTGCCAAAAAAACACTATTCGCCGTTTAGTAAATGTGCCCCATTGTCTGTTCTAGCTATTCTTGAAACTACATCTAAATGGCTGAAAAAGCAAAGTGTTCATTTATCTATAAACTTGTCATGAATCAAGGGTGGTCTTGTCTAAATGAAGGACCTCAAAGGGGACCTTAGTGAAAAAAATCACTGAAAACCACTTGGACTTAGAGTGAGACGTTAGCATAGCCATTATGCTACCTGTATATTCTAGAACACAAATGTTTTTTCCCATAAACTGCTGATTTAACTCAGAGGAAACTAACTAAATAAATAAATAAATGAAATACTTTTGCTTTCGCAGTAGTGTTGAGGAACGCTTTGAGGGCAATTTCTAAAAATAAGTGTTTTGAAATATCTGCCCCCAATTTACTCCTGATTGACCTGCAGACCTGATCTGTCACATCAAACGCCAGCAAAGGCCACCAGAGGAGGCTTGAGCAAGACCAAATTACAAAGAATATGGTTTCAGAACTGATGTTCATGAGGGAAATTAAAACAAACAAACATACATGTCTGAGTTTTGTCTTCCTGTTTTATGAGCATCCAAATCAACAGTTTCCCAAAGTCATTAGTCATTTCCTGTTTTGCACTCAATGCTCAATAGTTGTGTATTTATGACAGTTTTGAACACAAGTAATGTTTCGTTTCCTTTTAAATGAACTATAGATACATTTTGCTTCTTTGAGTCTTGTAACATGTGGATTCATATGTTCCATCTCCAATTATTTGTGTTTTGTTTTTTTAAAATATGTTGTTTAAATATTTCTTTAATATGCATTTCCTTTGTGAGACAGAAGTTTAAATAGTTTGATTTCTGTGCAGATTTTCACGTGATATTCAATAGCATCAACATGAATAGGACATTTGTTTCTAATATATTTATTCTGCTCCCAAGTTTTCAACTAATTGACATATTTATCATTGTTGACAAAGGTGTCAAGGTCTCATAATGCATTTGAGTTTTTTGCAGTTGGGCACATTCATTTTCTATTAGGTATTAGTGTTGCCTGTTTAAATCCTTAATCAGTGATGTAAATCATATGCAAGAAGAAATGATTTGAGAAATTACGTTGTTAAATGGGATAACTTTTTAGACTTTTTTAAGTTGTATGTATCAGTTACATATATTTAGAAGTTCTGCTTCACCATACACATTCTTATTTAAAGTTGAATGCTAGGAATTGGCCTGGCATTTAACTTGAATACAGTACATTTTCTTCTCTTCTTTTCTCTTCTCTGTTTATGTATTCCAGTAATTGAATAGTGCCATAATAAGCCTTTATTGATACTATCGCCAGAAAAAGGTTACAAGACCATGTCATTTCTTCTAAAGTGTGGTGTATACTTTACTTTACTACCTTTTCAACTATGGATTTAACCTTTCCATCCAATCTCATCAATCCTTTTTCATGATTGTGATTTTTATAATATTTTCATAAAAAGAATCATAACAATGTTTTAGATTGTAATGGCAGAGGATAGAAGAACTCAATATAAACAACAGAGCTAATTATCCACCTGATAAACACATATTTGCTTTGACCTTAAAATCAGCATAAAGTCAGACCTTAAAGTCTTTTAGACCCTGTAATTACCATTAACCCACCCAAAAGAATCCAATCTGCTCTCAGATAAACTAATCTTTTACAAGACTTATTATTCTATAAATAGTGCACTGTGTGCTTTGAAATTCTTAAAACCAGTATACACCCTGGATTAAAAATAATGTTTTTTACAAAAAAAAAGTTAATGCAACATTTTATCAGGCTGAACTGTATAAAGGAGTACTCACTGCTACACTGCATTTTTTCAAAGGATTACAAGTCATGAAAAATCGACTTCTTTTGGCATGCCGTTTGTAAATCATATCTTTTGTCAAATTATTTTAATTAAGTTTTGTTAAATTAGATGTTTACAGGGCAGCTATCAGAAATCACCAGGCCCCGTACAACAAAAATGTTGTTGTTGGTCAAGGTCCCTCCCTACAAGTCATTAAATTTGAGTTTAGCTCACACGCTGTTAAGGAGGACCTGGATAATTTAGAAAGTGCCACACAGCCAGGCCTCCCTTTAGGCCTGGGCCTGGTATGACTGTACTGCCTGTGCCCCCCTGATGACAGTCCTGGATGTTGATCAACAAACCTTTAATGTATTCCATCTGGAACCAAATTATGGGCCAAAGATCCCTATAGACACCACCCTCCAGTCTTGGAATTGGGAGACTCAGATCTACACTACACAATAAATGTGGTCAGATAGACTTACCTGTTTTACAAAATCTTTTTATGAAACTGCAACTGACAGCAGAAGAGGTTGTGGGATTTTCCATGTTATACTTTAAAACCTGATCCCATGTAACCTGATTGTTTCTTTTATCCATCTACTGTTCAGCATGCAATGTTCGCTTCTGTCAGTTTTGCTGTGTTAAAGGGCAAACATTTCAAGTTACAGGTCAGATTTTAATTTCAGCTGCATTATTTAAAAAAAAAATCTGCATCAGTAGTTCAACCTCTGAGCATGTCAATGTAGCCACTACTTATCTGTAAAAAAAAACAGTATAGGGGTTTTAGATTACTGATGGGCAGGCCAGGAAAATCTCAACCCACCCAACTGTAACCTGTAAAACCTTAACCCACACTCGACTCCAACCTGCAAAATGTTGCTATTGTAGCACACCCAACCCATATCTGTGTCTTCCTGCTCTGTATGTTCTGTGCATGCCACTGGTTCCAAGATGGAATTGTCTGCAGCAGACTAGGGAAAGTGTATTTCCTTTGCCTGACCCACACTCAACCTAACCCACAATGGTTTCCAAATTTCCACTTGAACCTGACCAACCTGTGAGTCCCGTGGGTTTTGGGTCAACATGCACATCACTATCCTATGTTTGGCTTATGTGTTTCTTACATGGAAATGTAAGAATTTTAACTGAAACATTGTAAATTAACAGTTTTGTCATTTTTTTTCATTTGTTTTGGATGTTATTAACGAACAATAAAAATCTCTTTTCCCAAGTATAATATTTTAGCTCCTTAAAGGAATTGTTCAGGGTAAAAATAAAAACTGGGTAAATAGATAGGCTGTGCAAAATAAAAAATGTTTCTAATATAGTTAGTTAGCCAAAAATGTAATGTATAAAGGCTGGAGTGACTGGATGTGTAATATAACAGCTACAACACTACTTCCTGCTTTTCAGCTCTCTTGGTTCACACTGACTGGTTACCCTGGCTACCAAGCAGTAACCAATCAGAGACTTGAGGGGGGGGCACATGGGTCATATCTGTTGCTTTTGAATCTGAGCTGAATGCTGAGGATCAATTACAAACTTACTGAACAGAAATGTACCATGTGGCCCCCCTTCAAGTCGCTGACTAACTCAGAGTTATAGAACTGAAAAGCAGGAAGTAGTGTTCTGGCTATTTATGTTACACATCCAGTCACTCCAGCCTTTATAAATTACATTTTTGGCTAACTAACTACATTAGAAACATTTTTTATTTTGCACAGCCTATCTGTCAGGGCCCGAAGGCTCCGTTGTAGTGTGGACCAAGGAGGAGGCAATAACACCAAGTTCGCGGTACAAAAGGATTTATCAAGAGGATGGTCGTAAACAGGCAAATGGTCGAATACAGGCAGCAAGGATCAGAGTCATAAAACAGGCAAGAAGTCGGTACACAGATAATCAGACAGCAGTAAATCACACCCAGGAACTATGCAAGATAGACCTATAATTGGGCAAGGAGGTAAAGGGCAGTCAGGAATAAATAGTCCAAAAGTTGGCGCCAAAACTTGACGCGATGACGTGATGACCCCGACGCCGGCGTCCTCACGTTAGCGTCCTGACGCCGATGCACATTCTGACGCCGGCGTCCATTCCGTCGCCGGCGACCAATCCGGGGGCGACTCGTTTCTGACGCCGTCATATTGCGACCAGGAAGAACCGCATGGTGGAGCAGGGGGTCGCCATCTTGGACATCTCGTGGGGTAAGTTCACCATCTTCCATTACAGTACCCCCCTCCTTAGGGGGGGCCTCAGGACCACCGAGGCTAGGGGAGGAAGGAAAGAGTCTGTGGAACTTACGAACCAGGACAGGTGCATGTACGTCGGAACTTCTCACCCAGGAACACTCTTCAGGACCGAACCCCTTCCACTCGATAAGATATTGAAGAATGCCCCGGGAAAAACGAGAGTCCAGGATTCTTTTGACTTCAAATTCCATATGATCGTCAACCAAAACAGGAGCTGGGGAAGAAGAAGAAGAAGGACAGGACATAGCAGGTTTAAGCAGGGAAACATGAAAAACATTGGGTATCCGCAGTTCAGGAGGGAGTTGAAGACGAACAGCCACAGGGTTGATGATTTCGATGATAGGGAAGGGACCGATAAATTTAGGACCAAGCTTGGGTGTAGGAATCTTGAGACGAATGTTGCGTGTGGAAAGAAAAACTTTATCACCAGGAATGTATGGAGGGGAAGAAATCCTTCTCTTGTCAGCAAACTTTTTCTGCACGAGGGAACTCTTCTCCAAGTTTGCCGCAGTAGCGTGCCAAATAGCCAACATGTGAGCAGCTTGATCATTGGCCGCAGGTACATTGGTAAGAAGAAGATCCTGAGAAAATGCCAAAGGATTGAGACCATAAACACAGAAAAAATGAGAGTTCTGGGAAGAAGAATGCAGGGCGTTGTTGTGGGCAAATTCAGCCCAGGGAAGAAGATCCGACCAATCATCCTGGCACAAGGACACATGGCAACGAAGGAACTGTTCCAAGGCCTGATTGACCCGTTCAGCGGCTCCATTCGACTGTGGGTGGTAGGCGGAAGAAAATTGAAGAGAAATGTTAAGGGCTTTACAAAGAGAT
The DNA here is from genome assembly GCF_017654675.1 of Xenopus laevis. NCBI lineage: Eukaryota > Metazoa > Chordata > Amphibia > Anura > Pipidae > Xenopus > Xenopus laevis. Next base: position 74,159,533 of record NC_054378.1, read on the forward strand.
CTCCAAAACATGGAAATAAACTGGGACCCCCGATCGGACACAATCTCGGTAGGAAAACCATGAAGACAGAATATATGTTTGATGAAAAGTTCAGAGAGTTCAGGAGCAGAAGGCAGTTTCCGGAGGGGCGTGAAGTGAGCCATTTTGCTGAATCTGTCGATCACCACCCAGATGACGGTGTGGCCAGATGAAACAGGGAGATCGACAATGAAATCCATCGCCAAGTGAGTCCAGGGTCGAGATGGAATGGGAAGCGGCAGGAGTAAACCCTTGGGAGGAGAATGTCCGGACTTGGAAACAGCACAGGTGGAACAGGACAAAACAAAGTCTTTGACATCTTTCCTTAGGGACGGCCACCAGAGCAAACGGGACAAGAGTTCAGTTGTCTTCTTAATCCCAGGATGGCCAGCCTGTTTGGAACTGTGAGCTTGGGATAAAATGTCATGACGAAATTCCGGAGGGACAAAGGCAACACCAGGAGGGGTCTCCGCAGGAGCCGAAGACTGAGCAGAAAGTAACTGAGAGGCACAGGATGGAAATATGGCAGCGATAATCTTGGTAGAGGGTACAATGGGTACAGGATCTTCAGGACAGGAATCTTCAGGGGCAAAGCTTCTGGACAGAGCGTCAGCCTTCCTGTTTCTGGAGCCAGGACGAAAGGTAATAATAAAATTAAAACGAGAGAAGAAAAGTGCCCACCTGGCTTGCCGGGGATTGAGGTGCTTGAGGGATTGAATAAACTCAAGGTTCTTGTGGTCGGTGAAGATAGTCACTGGGATAGAAGAACCCTCAAGCAAATGTCTCCATTCTTCCAAGGCCAACTTAACGGCAAGTAACTCCCGATTGCCCACATCGTAGTTCTGCTCAGGGGAAGAAAATTTTTTAGAGAAAAAAGCACACGGGTGGAGTTTCCCATCAGAGGAAGATCTTTGGGACAGAACTGCACCGGCTCCCACATCGGAGGCATCGACTTCAATGAAGAAGGGTTGTAAGGGTTCAGGGTGTCGAAGAATAGGAGCAGAAGAAAAGGCTTCCTTGAGGGTCTTGAAGGCTTCGAGAGCTAGAGGAGGCCAGAATTGAGGTTTACTCCCTTTACGGATCAAGGCCAGAATTGGATTGATCTTGGAAGAGAAGTTTTTGATAAATTGTCTATAATAGTTGGCGAAGCCGATAAACCTCTGAACTGCCTTAACGCTCGTGGGAAGGGGCCAATCCAAAATTGCAGAAACTTTGGCGGGATCCATCTTAAAACCTTGAGGAGAAATGATATAGCCAAGAAAAGGAATGGAAGAAACTTCGAAGGTGCATTTTTCCAGCTTGGCGAAGAGATTGTTTTTCCTCAATCTGGAAAGAACTTCACGTACTTGACAACGATGATCGAAAAGGTTTTTGGAAAAAATAAGAATGTCGTCTAGGTACACGACCACACACTGTCCCAAAAGATCACGAAAAACATCATTAACAAGTTCTTGGAAGACCGCAGGAGCATTGCAAAGGCCGAAAGGCATGACGAGATACTCGTAATGGCCATCACGGGTATTGAAAGCGGTCTTCCATTCGTCTCCCTCGCGAATTCGAATGAGATTGTAAGCCCCACGTAGATCCAACTTGGTAAAGAAACTAGCCCCCTTGAGCTGATCAAAAAGTTCAGAGATGAGAGGAAGGGGATATCTGTTATTTACGGTGATTTTATTTAACCCCCTGTAGTCAATGCAGGGCCGCAAACTTCCGTCTTTCCTTTCAACAAAGAAGAATCCTGCTCCGGCAGGGGAGGTAGAAGGACGAATGAAACCTCTTTGAAGATTCTCCTGGATGTAGGACTTCATAGCAGAAGTTTCGGAGGGAGAAAGCGGATAAGTACGGCCTCGATTAGGCATTGAGCCGGGTAAAAGTTCGATAGGACAATCATAGGGGCGATGAGGTGGGAGAGTCTCCGCGGACTTCTTATCAAAGACATCGGAAAAGGCTTGGTACACAGGAGGAAGAGAAGAATTCGAAGACACTGAAGAAACTTTGATGACAGGGGCAGCAGGCAAACAGTTGTGTACACAAAATGGACTTCAACGGGATATTTGTGAGATGGACCAGTCAATAACTGGATTATGAACACACAACCAAGGCAGTCCCAAGACCACAGGAGTTGAAGGGCAATCAATAAGAAGAAAAGACAGTCTTTCCAAATGCATAGTGCCCACCTTGAAGGAAAGTTCCTGAGTAGACTGCGAGATGATGGCAGAAGAAAGGGGACGATCATCAATCGCCAGGACACGAAGAGGAGTTGCCAAAGGTTGAAGCGGAATGACATGGTTATCAGCAAAGGCATGATCCATGAAGTTGCCTGCAGCACCGGAATCAAGGAATGCCTGAGAAGAAATCTTCTTGGAGCCGAACTGGATTTGAACAGGAAGGAGAAAACGTTGAGCAGATGAATGGGGAGAAGAACAAATTCCACCCAGGTAAGTCTCCCCAAGCTTACCTAGGTTTTGGAGTTTCCCGGCTTCACTGGGCATTCTTGGGCGAAGTGAGCTTTTCCCCAGCAGTAGAGGCATAACCCAGCAGCCCTTCTCTGTAGCTTCTACTGTTCGGAAAGGCGTGCCCGACCGATCTGCATTGGTTCTTCAGATGGCAAAGAAGAAGTAGCAGGTGCCACAGGAGGAGGAGGAAGATTAGAAGCCGGACTGGGGAGTAGGGGTCTTTGGAAGCGTGGAGCCAGGGTGGGTTGGAACCTGGAAAACTTCCTAGCACGATCCCTGTCAAGTTCGACTTGGAACTCCCTCTGTCGGGTGTCAACCTTTACAGCCAACGCAACAAGGTCCTTCCATCGAGGAGGAATCTCACGGGATACGAGATCGTTCTTGATGCGCATCGCCAGACCGTTGTAAAAGGCAGCATGGTACCCATCATTATTCCACGAAGTTTCTGCCACGAGAGTTCGGAACTCAATGGCATATTCAGGAACTGAACGAGTCCCTTGCTGCAGCTGGAATAAACGGGCAGAGGCAGAAGTAGCCCGACCAGGAGCATCGAATACTGTGCGAAGGTCCCGGATGAAGGCCCTGGCATCATCGATTACCGGATCCTCCTTCTCCCAAAGAGGAGAAGCCCACTCCAGAGCTTTCCCTTGCAGGCGGGTGATAATATAGCCCACCTTTGCTCGCTCCGAGACAAACTGACCTGGAAGCAGGGTGAATTGGATTTCACACTGGTTGATGAAACCACGGCATGATTCCGGATCACCGCTGTAGAGAGGAGGTGCAGGGATGCGAGGCTCGGAAACCTGGAGCGGGGTAGCAGGAACTGGTATAGGAACTGGAGCCACAGGAGATAAAGCAGACAATTTCTCCAAGATTGCTTCTAGTGCCTGGCCGAAGTGGGTTTGCTGGGCTTCATAAGAGTGCATGCGAGAAGCCAATCCACGAACGGCTCTGCCGACATCAGTTGGAACTTGAGGCTCCTCCGAGGGGTCCATGGCCCAATTATACTGTCAGGGCCCGAAGGCTCCGTTGTAGTGTGGACCAAGGAGGAGGCAATAACACCAAGTTCGCGGTACAAAAGGATTTATCAAGAGGATGGTCGTAAACAGGCAAATGGTCAAATACAGGCAGCAAGGATCAGAGTCGTAAAACGGCCAAGAAGTCGGTACACAGATAATCAGACAGCAGTAAATCACACCCAGGAACTATGCAAGATAGACCTATAATTGGGCAAGGAGGTAAAGGGCAGTCAGGAATAAATAGTCCAAAAGTTGGTGCCAAAACTTGACGCGATGACGTGATGACGCCGACGCCGGCGTCCTCACGTTACCGTCCTGACGCCGATGCACATTCTGACGCCGGCGTCCATTCCGTCGCCGGCGACAAATCCGGGGGCGACTCGTTTCTGACGCCGTCATATTGCGACCAGGAAGAACCGCATGGTGGAGCAGGGGGTCGCCATCTTGGACATCTCGTGGGGTAAGTTCACCATCTTCCATTACACTATCTATTTACACAGTTTTTATTTTCACACTGAACTGTTCCTTTAACAATATTTATCTAAAAGTATGATTTTAGGTCATTTTATTTGTTATTGATAGTAAAATAAAGTTAATTCTGAAAAAAAATATTTGTGGGTGTCTGGGTGGGTAAATTAATTAAGAAAAGAAAGAACAGTGGGGATTACTTAGCTCACAAGAAGATGATTGAACTTGATTCAGAAAGAAAAAGTGCAGCAGCATTTTCTCACAAGGGGTGACTAACAGGAATAAAGCAACTGTTATCTAATTTTCTACATGAAACCTGATCTTCTACAGTTTGCATATCACATGCAATAAAATCAGAGGATGGCTATAGTTGTATGTACAGATCCACAGATAATATATTTATATATAAATATATTTTAATTTTTCCTCACAAATGCAGTAAGTTACTGAGAGAAAAAGAAAATCATGATCTGCCATAAATCTTGCATTTTTATTTCTCAGGGACAGTTAGTTTTTGCTTTCAACATAATACAAATGTACACAAAAATATTGTAACATGCACATAAAAATATTTGTAGAATTTTACTAAGTAAGCACTCTGTGATGGCAAATAAATATTTTGCTGACAGATCAAGGAATTTAACCATACAGAGACAGTGGGGAAGGTCTGTATTCATGGCAACATTTGTATAACATTAACAAGATGTGGCATATTAGAATGAGAGGTAACTGCTCTAAGAGAACATACTATTATGGGGAAGCTTATTAGAAGCAGAGACAAAGAAAGAAACCTCAAAGAAGTTCAGATAAACCAGGTTTACCTCTATTACATCTCATAACAATACTGTTTTCTGGAGAAAAGCCATCCACACTATGTATAAGTGTACCTGATACTTTGAGATCAAGGTAAACAAATAAAATGCCAGAAAAGGAATTAGTTGAGAGAATACATTGTTTTGTTTAAAGTACTTGAAACTAAGAGCATTGTTTGTGTGGAATATATATTTAATTTCATACTCATATTTGCGTTCTTTTCTTGCTGCAGCATTGTTCCAGTTTAACATGGTAGCACAAACCGGCACAGGGTCAGCGAAGGTAGTGCAGGTATAATCGCAATAAGGCAGAAGCAGCGTCCTTGTGTATTCTTTGCTAAATCTATGAGAAAGCATGAGAAATTCAATCAAGTTGCTCAATTAGATGCATCGGGTTTTTTTTCTTAAAGAAATTTGATGCTATCATTCACTCAGTATCAGTGTATGGAGGTACAGTTTGCTTTGAATAAAGCATAAACTTTTAACCAATTATCCCCACTAGGGATGGGCGAATTTTTTCGCCTTGTTTCACTGTGGAAATGATGCCCATAGACTTGTATGGTGTCGTGTGTCAAAAAAAAAAGTCGCACGTCAAAAAAATTTCGCCAGGCAAAGTTCTGCCAGGGTGCCGCTAATTCACTAAAATCCAAAGTTGCGCTCAGGGAGGCGAAAGGTAGCGAAGTTGCGCTAGCGTTAATTCGTCAAGCAAAGCAAAGTTACGCTAGCGATGCCTAATTTGCATACGGTGCCAAGTTAAAGTACAATGGACGTATGTGTAGCAGCAAATACATTACACTACACAAGCCTGGCAAAACTTCATAAAATAACTTCATAAAATAAGTAAAATGAGTTGTTATTTTGCCCTATACATGTGCCCACTGTATAGTTTAGGTGCCATATGTTAGGAAATGTAGGGGGGAAGGAGGGTACCCCCCAAAAAAATGACGATCTTTTTCAGCCTATCACCCTTAAAAAAGGAAAAGACGCCAGTATTTTTTGGGACTTAGAAAAAATTGAAACTTTTTTTGAAGCAATCCCTATCGCACTGTTGCACTTCGCCTGGTCTGAGGTGGCGAAGTCTGGCGCAAGAGGTAACGTTCAGTTCGAAGTAGTGATAGAGTAGGTCCACTTCGCTAGCTAATTTGCGCTAGCGTTAGCTGCTTCACGCTTTAGTGAATTTGTCCCCTAGACTTTAATGGGTGTCGGCAACATTTCGCCGGCGGCAAATTTTTGTTGAATCAAAACGGGTCAAATTCGCCCATCCCTAATCCCAACGCATGCAATGTAGCTGCAAGCTTCTAATATTTTACAAAGCAAACACATGTCACTGGCACTGTTCTGTAATTGAAAACATGCTCTGCTAATCTGTATTTCTGAAGATCTCTTTCTATTTATTCTGATCAAAGAACTGGGAAAAGAGTAATAAGTTTAGACAGAAATATAAAAATAGCCAAAACGAATAAGGACATGGCACATCACAGGACACAGAAGGAAAATAAAAGTCTAATGTTTATTAAGGGAATATTGGTAAGGTTACAATATAGGGGAATCCAGAAATAAAGGCAGTCATTAGAGGCGAATTTAGTACTCCTGGACATCAAGGAATTAAGAGATTTGCCCAAAAGACCCCAGAGGTGTCATGTAGGATTTAAACCAGAATCTTAACTCTCAAGATACTCTAGTCAAAATGCTTGAAATTGTTTGTGTCTTTTTGTATGAATTAGATGCGCTTGCTCTGAAATTGATTGAAGTCAGGATTGCATTGTTGTGCATCAATCTGCACAGAGTGAGAGGTGTAAATAATTCCTATACATCTCCTACATTGATATTTTCTTTGCAGGTAGATTGCAAGCCCAATTACTTAATAGGTAACCTCTAAAGTAAGTTAAGCAATGCAACCATTCACTAAGTAGCTATCCATTGTCTCTGGATTGTGTTCAATTAGGTAGTTATTCTATTCTGAGTGACCTTGTATGGCAACTGTTGTACTCCGTGGATTTTTATTACTTTACAATGTGAAAGAATTGTTGCATTAAAAGCATCCAGTTTACAAACATACTTTAGATTATTAACAGAGAAAAATAAATGCAGTAAACCAACACTCCCAAAATTGATTTTAGAATAATTAAACAAATGCCAGATTTTTCTTAAAGTGCTAAGTGCCAATATCATCCAGTGTATAAACCAACTTTGTGCAAGAACACCAATCAATTCATTCATAAACTATTTCAATTCAATTCAATTCATTAGTATATAATAAATTAATTGAATTAAATATAATTTAAATATAAATATTAAAAAGTGAGTGTATAATTATATGGACTAAAAATGGCGCCAGCAATTCACGAGTTAAAGAATGGAAACAGAAACTAGTATAGAGGTGGAGTTCTCCCGAAGATTATCAACTGCTGAAATTTTAAGCCCTGGGACACCACACGAGGAGAAAGTCAGGACGCTGAGGACTCTGGTCTCGTATTTAAGCATATCTATCTCTTGGTAAGAGGTCTAACTTCCCTGAAAACCTCAAATCCCCAGCGCCTTGGAGTAAAAGGAGAATTGGAGAAATGAATGCCGCACCACCTGACTACAATACTGTAGATAAGACTTCTTCCTAGCTATGAGTCAACACACTTGGCTGTCAAGTTATTGCAGCCAAGAGAGAACATAATGTTTTTCTTTAGGTATTGGCAATGAAAGTCTTCCTATTATCCAGTTTGCTGGGGATTTATTGTGTGGGGATGTAAATTATTTAGATGAAACTGCAAGAACCTTGCTAGGTAAAGTGTTTAACAAGCTGCTTGCATTGTGCTTTCATGTAACTTTTCATGTAACTTTAGAACCTTTTTATTTTCTGTGGAGAACAATTGTAGCATAGTGGAAAGGAACATCTCTAACAAGACAGGGCAATATATATGTTATTGCACAGATAAAAATATGAAATTTGTAATTTCCATTGACTCCAATGCATTTCTGTGATATTTTGACATTTTACAAGTCTTTCCACTGTGAAATGTGTCACTTTCGCTCAGCAATATTCACAAGTATTGATTTCATAGAACTGCAGCTTGGACAGCCTTTATTCTTTAGTTAATGGGTATAGTATACTACTGGTGTAAAAAAAAATTCATCAGTAGTGATGGATGAATTTCTCCTGTTTAGATTTGCCGAAAAATTTGCAAATTTCCAGTGAAATTCGCAAAACGGTATAAAATTCGTTAGGAATCGGAAATTGATGGCGTCAATTTTGGACGCACGTCCGAAAAGTCGCTCGCATTAAAGTCAATGGGTGTCCGAATAGTGTTGACGTATGTCGATTTTGAGTTTCCAAATTTATTTGCCGTTGGCGAAACACTAAAATTTGCAGTGAATTTGCTTCAGCCAAATTTATTCGTCCATCACTAATCATCAGCGCAAAGAATCTGAAGCCATCTTACAGTAGAACTCGTCCTTCACTCCTGTGTACTTGTATGATGTATTTCTTGGGTCGGCACCTGTCCAAAGGGTATTGCAGTGTACTTTGCACTTCTTTTTACATCTTGTTGCAGATGTAGGTGAATTGAGTGGTTGGGTCACTTAAGAATATTGGTATGAAGAATAAGGCTAACTTTTAATAACCTGGCATTTCAGAATTTAACCAGGCATTTCAGTGAAATTAAGACATTGACAACATTTTAACCCAATTTTAGCTGACTTTGCTAAAAGTTTTTCTTGCATTGCAGCATTGTAAATGGCCAGTGTTAAGCAATACCTCAAGCACCTGCTATCTCTCTTTTTGTAATAATTAAAACATACTCCAAAATATTTTGCATAAAGCTTGAAACCTTTAACCCTTCCATTGCATGATCCTACAAATTCTTAGATTGATCCATCATATAGTGATGGGCGAATTTGTTCCATTTCGATTCACTGAAAAATTTGTGAATTTCCAGCAAAATTCACAAAACTGCAAAAAGTTAATTGGTGTCAAAAATATTTTGACCCAGTGAAATTTCGATGCCCGTGACAATTGTTATAAGCAAGCCTATTTTGGCCAAATGCATCAATGGGCGTCCGAATAACTATTCTGATGCGTGTTCAAATTTTTTTGACGCTGCAGATTTTTCGCCGCCGAATTCTCACTGCAGTTTTGCAAATTTATTTGTGGAAATACGCTGTGAATTTGCCCCTGGTGAATTTATTCGCCCATCACTACCCACATAACCCACTATTAAAAAATCCAGTTTTTGCATACTCTATACATACATATATACTGTTGTATAGAATGCATACTGGGGTCATATTATCAAGAAAATATGTGTATTCAATTACTCCAAGAATTGATGTGTAAATTGCCATGAAGATCTTCTACCTAGATATGTCAAAATATGGCCCACTTCTACAGATTGTTTAATCCCACCAAAGAAAGTGCCATTATGGCACATGGACTATACTAGATGGCTGTGTCTAGGAAAATAATTTTCTGGGCAACAAATTCACATTTCACAGATTTTTTTTTTTGTTTGCCACCTACGAGTCTCATTATTAGTATGTGAATTTGCATGTGATCATCATAAGATTTCAGAAATTTCAGCTTTCCTTTAGACCGAGAACTATTACATGCCAGTAAGACAGCTGGAGCTGTTGTAAATTCAGTATGCTAGCAATTCTGGAAAAAAATTGTGATTTTTTAATTGAATTTTGGAGAAGACAAATGTATATATTTGTTGTATCCTGAACTCAGCGTACCATCTCTTAACTGTGTGTTCTTCAAAGTATTCAAATGTTTACACAAAACTGTGTTGAAAATGCCCAGGGGCAAAAAATCTGCTGCAACAAGAATTGTTGCGCGCATAAAAATTATTTGGACGCCCATTGACTTTAATGCATTTGGACAAAATAGTCGCACTATAAAATTTGTCGTTTGCATCAAAAATTGAGGTGCATCAAAATAATTTTGAGACCTATTGACTTGCGTTTCACAAATTTTTTCGTCATTTCGCAAATTATTCGGCGAAGCAAAACTGGACAGATTCACCCATCACTAAGGAGGAGTTGCTACTTGTTGACGTGAAGAATAAGATCAAAGAGAAACAATCCGTTGAACTCTGAACAGAGACAAATACAGGTCTATTCTGCCAACCATCTTTTTTGCCTGAAGGTTAACCTTTTCTCCTTTTTCAAAACACTATTGACATTGTTCTCACTGAGGCAAGGAAGAGGATAGTCAAATTTGTGTGGCAGATGCGGAAGAAAACATTTTGGATGGAGGAATGAAAAAAGACAGAGGTTAAAGACAGAGATATTTTTTGTTGAATTAAATCATTAAGAATGACCTGAAAAGCAAAGAATGAGAGAAGAAACAACTGGTTACATTTAGGTCACAAGAAACAGCCAAGTGGAGAGCTGAAACCAATTATCATAAATGAATGTTGCTCTAATTCTTCTCATGCTTTAATGCATGACCACCGTGCATGCTCCCATGATGCTCTCTGCCGATTGTAAAAACAGATGCATTATTTTGCTTTCTTTCATGGAGTTATTAGCTAATACAATTGTCAGGACGTTTATAAACCAACATCTGCTATGATCAATGTAAACTGAGGATTAATCAGTTCTGAAGAAAAAATAATGTTACCACAGGCAGGGTTATAAAACATATGAATTTGGTTCTGTTTGCGGTCAGACATTCTTATTAATGTTTTTTAGGGAATCACTCTGTGTATTTGATACAACTTGGCATTGGTGCGGTGTGTTTTCTTTAAACACAGCAAGGATTTTTGTCTTGCTGCCATTGGCATGATGAGTTTACTGTGACAATTGGGAATAGGAGGGAAAAGCTGCATTTAAGGCAATATCTGTCAGAGTTAAAACAAAACAACTGAAATAACAATTATTGTCACTGTGTAACATGGGTGTGAATTTCTGAGAAAAAACATATGACTATCAGCCGTATTTAATTACTGGCCTTTAATAAAAAAAGACTTTGTCAAAATAATATTAACCAGGATGTTACATTCAATAAAACTTAATCCGAGGCTCTGTAAGCAGACAGTGGCTCAATCCTGATGCATTTTGGCAGCAATAGGGTTAAACTGGAATCCATCACTTCTGTACCTCAACTTTTTCATTGATACTGACACCCTACGCACCAAATTGTCCTCTTCATACTACACTTTACGCAAATATGCATTAGCTTTTTAACCGTAAGCTAGCAATATTAAACTGTAACTTAGCAACACTTTAAGACATCTGGGCAATAAAGTAAAAAGAACAGGTTTCAAGGATTTCTTTTTTTCATAAACAACAGCAATTTTTGGCTTCTTTCAATGGCCACCACTGGAGGGTCATAAATTGTTCTATTATTTTCTGCTTCTAAACACAAAATAATTGGTTAAAGATGAGCCTCTAATCAAGACAAAGGAGATCTTGTTTATTCAACGGATCTGTTGCTGCATAGCAAATGTTAGCACTAGGTATGGCTTTGTTGGCAATGTGTTCTCAGGACTGGTGTCTGTCACAGTTGCATCTGTCACTGTTGTGTGCACTACATTCTTTTATGGGATTTTTGCAATACAATTTATTACGTAAAAATTTAGAGCAAATGTAAACACAGTACAGATATGGGGCAAGTTTCTCCTAACAACTGAGTTATGTGAGAAGTCATACAGTGCGTCACAGACCATTTAAGCTCCAATATTTGCTCATAATTAAGTGACAGATAGCAAAATAGCAAAATGTTGCAGCTTTAGTCTTTGCTCTATGAATATCTATGGCACCATAATTAACCTTTAAGGCTTTCTGCTGTAAGTAGAAAAGCAAATAAGAATTCTTCTTGCCTTCACCCTGGGACAGGGCCGCCATCAGAAATCACAGGGCCCCATACGACAAAATATCCTGGGCCCCCTGTGCCCACCGCAAGCCCCACCTACAGGTCCACCCTCCCCACCCCACAGGTCTGCCCCCCACCACACAGTAAAAAAACAAAAAAAATATTGGTGGCTAGGGTTCCCACATGTTAATAAAAAATAAAAAGATATTGGTGGTCAGGGCCCCCCATAAAAAACATTTGTGGCCAGGGCCCCATTAAAAAATATTGGTGGCTAGGACCCCACATGAGAAAAAAAAATTGGTGGCCAAAATTGGTGGCCAGGGCCCCCACCCCCACATTATATACATTATAGATATTGTACCACCCTCTGGGAGTTTATTGGGGTTTGAAAACTAAGGGTGGATCTGGAAGTGAACTGACCAGTTCCTTCTTGCATGCAGGGTGACCAGGAGCACAGCAGCATCCCTCCCACCCTGTTGAATATGGAGATTCCGTAGTAAGTGGTGTGTGTGTGGGGGGGGGGGGTGGCTAGACTCCCATGGGTAATTCAAATAGGTAGTTGGTAAGGTGAGGGGATAACTCGTTATGCCTCAGATACTGGGGGGAGGTGCATAACTTTGGACTGGGACTTGGATAGGGGTGTGGACCCAGCTCCAGGCCTGGGCTCTGTATCATTTCTCTTGGAGGATGGGTAGAGTTGATTACTACGGTTTACTGTTTGAAGTATAAATAGTAATGTTACTGTAATAACTTACCCCGGTAGGGTTTGGTGGAGTTCGGCGGGGACGCCCACCGCACTCCAAGCGGGGACGCCCACAGGGATCTTCTGCGCCTAGGGCGCGCGCACCGCTTCCGTCCACATCTTAAAGGCGCAGGTGCGCTGACGTGTGACATCAGCGCGCAATGGCGCGAGTTTTGAATATATTTAAAGGGACAGTTTGTAATTGTAGATTGCCCATGATAGGATTGTATTCCGGGTGCTCCTGAGCCTTGTGCTATTTATTTGCTTCCTTCTGAACCTGTCTGATTCCTGTTTTGACCCCTGCCTGGCTATTTTGACTATCACTCGGTTTTGACCCTTTTTGCCTGTTTGGCGATCCTTGCTATCTGCCTGCCTCGACCCAGCCTGCCTGACTACGATTCTGCCTAATCCTTTGTACCGTGACCTTTGGCCCAAAAAGACTCTGCTAACAGCCATGCCCCTTTGCCAGCCAGAACATCTCACCTTGCACCCCTCATTAAGACCAGATGGCACCCAAGTAAGCTGAGGGCTCCTCCCGAAGCCCAACGGTGGTCACACTACTGGTGAAGCCGGGCCGAGACCAGAGTACTTGGCATTTGTTCTGGTATCGGGTGCCGGCCGTGACAGTTACAATAAGTTATGATGGTACATATATGTATATGTTCATTTATGTGAAACTGAAGCACTGCAGCCTTTCTTGCCAGCACTGTTGTATTGGGTTTGGGGGGGGGCAGGATAAGGGAGGGGTTCCAAAGGTCTTGATGATGTCTCAACAAATAGTTTATATTGTGCCATAGATGTGAATATGACATTATAATTGCAAGCCCTTGTAATTTTATTATTAACTATTTGTTTTTCAATTGTGACCACTGTTGGTCCTTTCTGATCCTTTTCTTGTTTCTGATGTTTTTCTTGTTTAAAATATGATAAAAGTATCCCTAAACATTAACTAAAATAAATGCCATAAAGCGATTAATGAGGCTAAAAAAACAGATGTTAAGACTTTGCAAAATCTCCCTGTACAGCAAATATCCTTGTATTACTTTGCTATGTACAACATATGCTAATATAACATTTCTTGATAGCAAAAGTGCTTTTCTTTATATAGGTGCACAGAGAGCCATGAAGGACACTTTCACCAGTTAAATACTGAAACCATTGTATTGTATAGAGCTTATTTGTTATCTGCAATACAAAGCTGGTCCATAAGTCCTCTAACATGATGGTCCCTTCTTTTACAAAGGACCCTATTAATATGAATAGTTTTTAAAGGACTGGTGCATTTATAGCACTACTCACAGGTGATTGACAATTTGTAGTGCTTCCCATTCACTTGAATAGAACGCAATACAATGGCAGCAGCAGTATTTTAAAAATGCACACTAGAACATTATTATGCTGAAAACTATCTATAGTAGTGGTGACAAGCAATCTCCATTATATTCAGTAAAAGGGGCAGAGATGGTTTCAGGGATTTCTCAACCTAAGTAAAATACACCAGCAATTAAACTGCCTCATTTGACATTAAGCTTATGGTCTAATGCACAACTCCCAGTGCCTCTTATAGTTAATTGGTGTGACTAGGTGTTGTTGACTAGGGATGTAGCGAACTGTTCGCCGGCGAACTAGTTCGCGCGAACTTCGAATGTTCGCGTCCGCCGCAAGTTCGCGAACGTCGCGCGACGTTTGCCAATAGGCGTTCGCGTCAAAATCGTTCGACCATTCGATCGCTAAAATCGAACGATTTTCGTTCGATTCGAACGAAAATCGTTCGATCGAACGATTAAAATCCTTCGATCGTTCGAATCGAACGATTTTCGGATGTTCGAAGTTCGCGAACTGTTCGCATTTTTTGCCGGTGTTCGCGAGCGGCGTTCGCGAACACATACTCGGCGGTTCGCTACATCCCTATTGTTGACAGGTTACTACGTATACATTATATGGAAAACATATAAAGTACATTCCACACCTAGCTTCAAGAGGCCCATACCGTTGTCACGATTATACTACATTTAACTCCTAATATAGCAGAAAAGTATATCAGGAAAAGCTGGACACTGCAATTTCTATGCCCAAGGATGCTATTCTTACTAACATCTTGTACATATTATTCCATTTGACAGTGAAGGGAGAGCAGCTCTGTAGAAATAAATCTTTTAATGATACACATTAGTGTTATTACTACTGTTCCAGACCTTTAGCATTGACTCCAGAGTTATATTTGCAGTCAGTGAGATAGGGAATGCAATCTCATAAAGTTGATGTAATTTAGACACAATTTCTTACCATGTTTACTGCTTTCTTATGACACCTTTTAATAAAAAAAAAGTTGGCATGTAGTTAAGGGTTTGATTAAAGCTAGATTACTGAATGGATGATGGCCTTCCTGTACTTTTCTGGAGCTTTCTGGATAGAAAGCTGTAATGAAATCCTATGAGGTAGATTTACTAAAGGGCGAAGTGGCCATCGCTATCGACAATTTGCCAGAAATCCAATCTGCAGGGACATCGGCAATTTACTAACAGGCATAGAGGACAATTCGCTAGTGAATGAGACCGTTGCTAGCGTACGCTTGTGACTAGGGTGCCTGGCCGGTCTAGCCCATCTCTGAAATGAAGCTACATCTTCCTCAATCTTATGTCAGTGACAGTGTCCTTTATGTTGGAAATTCATAAAATTTGTAAAAAAAACACAGATGACCTTTACTTTTTTTAAAGCCAGACTGCCTTCAAAAGTCCTAGCTATTAAAGATTTTTTGTGTTAACATTTTTTCTCTATTTGAGGGGCATGCCACATTTGTTTTATGGTAGGCTCATGTCTAGGGCATTAGAGGGTTCTTTTATGTCTTTATTATATATTTTGCATCCAACTGTTCCTCTCTGGCTTTTCATATGGAAGGGAGCCAGAGCTACTTGCCCTTGACTGCATGCTCACAAAAACAGGGGCTGGAAAACAATTTATCTTTATAAATAGAGACCAGAAATATTAATCCCAAAGGGGCAGATTTGCTAAAGGGTGAATTGGCTAACACTAGCATCAATTCGCTAGCTTTACTGCCCACAGGGACATTGCCAATCTACTAACGGCGCAGGCGTCACTTCGGGAACAGACAGATGCTAGCGGTCATTTGCATTCTATTGCCAGGCAACAATTCTCTCTGACAAATGGACGTTACTCCATAAAATCACTAAAATGTGGATTTTACTGAACCTTATCTCTTTCGCCAGACTTGCCTTCGCCAGCTCAGACCAAGCGAAGTGCACTGGAGTGCATAGATCTTCCTCAATCTTCTGTTACTTACATCATATTCTTTAGTGGAAAAAGCATCAAAAAAGACTGGCGTCATATCCTTTTCTCATAGTGATAGCCTTTAAATATCCTAAAATAATTTTTTGGGTAACCAGTTTCCCCCCATACATTTTCTAACATATGGAACATTAATTATACAGTGGGCTCATGTGTAGGCATTATAACAACTCTAATGTCTTTATTAAGGTTCCCTGGACATGTGTAATTAACAGTGGAAATGTAATGTATTTGCTGCAGCATATAACATAAAGACGTCCATTCAAATTTAAATTTCCAGCAATAACCTGAGGGCAATACCTGTATTGCTCTAGGCAGAAATGAACGCTAGTGCATCCTCACTTTGAATTGCTTGCATTGGCGAAGGAACGCTAGCAAAAAAGTCGGCGCCCTCATTTTCTTATATAAAGAATAAAAAGTACAGTATGTGCAGGGAAAAAATTAATCGTACAGATTTTTTGGATTTTCCACACAAAAGATTGTGTTGCACGAAACCCAGTGCAGATCAAGATATCTTCTGGACTTCTCCTATTGACTTATATGCAACCTTGGCAATTCTGAGATGCCGGATTTTCAGATTCTGACTTTTTCATCCGTGGGGTGTAATAAATCCCAAAAAATTCTAGGTTTTTTTTTCAAACTAAAAATTCAGATTTTATAATAAAAAAACAATTTTTTTTTGGATTTCTGCCATTCAGAGGCATATAACCCCCTATGTCTCTTGTTTAAAATGCAATGCATGCATCAGCAGTTGATGATGAGCTTTCCATTATATTGCCATCATCTAAAAACAACACAGCTGGGTGAGTCTCAAAATAAAAATGTAGTGTAATACTTATTCATTGTCTCAGCTACAGGGAAGCTACACATCAATTTTTAGGTATATATTCATATAGTTCATCATCAGATGACTATTTTGTATTTTAGATGTAGATCCAATGAGTGACATTCATTTATGAAATTACAAACATATATTTTGCTGATTGTTGTAAATACCTGTCAGTGTTATTTTTTTCGTCATTTTGTACATTAAGATGACATAATGTTCTTTCTTGGGTCCACTGTCTCAGGACAGTCTGGGTAGTCTGCCATTGACTGTGATTTCACTGATTGAATATTTTTCTTCCTTTCCCTTGAATGACAACCCAACCCAGAAGCAGCGTTGTCAAAATAAACAATTATCCCTTTAATAACAAATTGATCCACGGAGAAACCATGAATTAGGATTCATTCATTGCCTTGTGATATCTTTATTCTTAAGAATTCTATTTTTAATTACAGAATATAATAATAATAATAGCAATAAAATAATGCCCAAAGCATTTCCATGAAACTTTGTTGCAAAGATAACAGACATACTAGTTTTCAAATATTATGTTAGAGAGCTTCTTCACCTTTTATGCTAAGAACAATTTTGGATGTATCCTCTGTGCTTTGAAATCTTGTTTTGTCTAATCTCTATGCCATTCACTCTGTCCTTGGGGTCAGAAGCCACATACAAGTTCCTACCATTAACCTTGGATTTATTTGTATATTGTAATCATATCCCCTGGTAGACGTCTTTTTTTCTAAAGTAAACATTTCTAATGCAGTCTTTACTTGTGAACCATCTATTCTCTTTATTACTTTGCAGGTTCTTTGTACTTTGTCCAGTTCCAGAATGTTGTTTTATGGTGAGATGCGGACACAGCAGTGTTTATTGCCAAAGCATAGTCACGCTAATCATTTTGTAGGGGTCAAGTGTTTCTCTTTCCTTCCCGTGTTGTGACATGATAATATCCTGAAAGACTTTATTGATTCTGTTACTTCTACCATGATTTTTAGCAATAAAACCAGAGGCATCCAAATAACTTGTCTGTTATTGTGTTTAAAGATGGAACATATGCAATTTAATTAGTAAATGTTGGTGCTCCATTCTATAAAATAGCATTTTTGTATTCTTATTCTATTTTTTTTAATTTTAAAATGTTTTGATTTTTAGATAAACACAAGTGGGTTGTAATGAACTGCTGTTCACCCCCTTCCCCATATAAATGGCAGTGGTCCTGCTTCAATGGAATACACTGGGTAGAGCAATTGCTAGAAAAAGCCTGAATGTTGTCGTATTGTTAGCATTTATGCATGAGTGCAGGGCTTAGAGTCAACATTACCTTAAGTAATTTGTAAATTGGTATATAATTTAAAGGGCACCATTGTTTAAAATAATTCCATCAAGTAAAGTACAAATATTATAGTAAAACAATTCTATCCAGGTATTCTGGATTGATTGTTCTGTGATAGCAGGTTCTCTATGTACTGAATATTATAAGAATAAACTAAAAATTAAAATATTATAATAATAACATTATAGTGCTGGGCAAATTTGTTGCTTCTTCTTTTGGAACATTGGAATTTGGAGATCCCTAGCAAGGGAGGAATAGTTTTAAGCTGTCCATATCCATTTGTTTGGCATTCTCATTAAATGAGTAATATCTGCCTAATTTGGTGGGCCAAAAAGGGCTGATCCAGGCAATTGCCCCCCATCCAAATATTGCATTATAATTGGTGCCTTTTTAGACTCATCTGAAGAGGAGCACATCCCTAATTCAATGCGGTTTCGTACAAAACTCCTCAATAAGCTTCTAGGCAACCCCTGCCATAATATCTGACTAGCTGCTATTTTAACTCCTATTGGCTGGCCATGCCCACTCCATCTTTCTCTGGCATGCGAAATTTGTAAGAAGTGGTAATTGCATTGCCGCTTAGGAACCACGTTCCCTTCAACCTCTCAATTTTAAATCTAAACCTATGCCTCTACATCAGCTAGTAAAATGTTGATCTGTCATTATATGATAACATTTTTCTTTAACGCCCCAATAACCATTATGGGTCATTTATGACTGCAGAGTGCAGTTGCGGTAGTGCAACTTTAGACGCAGTAAAACCATCCAGAACAGGGATGACACACAATCCTTGTTTCATCTAAAGTAGAGATCATTTTATTAGCTTTATGCACAACATGTCTTAGGGGGTTATTTATCAAACTCCAAATACAAAAATCATGAAAGATTCAGATTTTTTCAACAAAAAAATCTGATTTTTTCAGAATTTATTATACCCAGAGGCTGAAGAAAGTCTCAATCCGAAAATATGCTATTTCCAAGCTGTCTGTGTCCTGTAGAAGTCAATGGCAAAGGTCCCATTTCAATATCATGGTTCGCGCTGAGACAAAAATTCACTTTTTTAAATTTTTGCACCAAAAGTCAGGTTTTGCCAGGAAAATCTGAGTTTTTGGTGGGAAATTGGACTTTTGCCAGGAAAATCAGATTTTTTGCCTCAGCTGATTTTAGTGAGCTTTTTCTATGATAAAGGTCTAATCAGCAATTTGGAATTGGTCGGACTTTTTTAATAGAAACAATGAGATAAATTTCCTCCAAATGTCCTCAGTATACTGGCATGGGAGAGTACAGCGGATATCTTGTCTGATACCGTTTGAATCCTCCTTTGTCTTTGCTGTTTATCAGGGGTGATCCCGGGCTTGCTGCCACCTGAGGCAGCAGCGCCAATGCCATCTCCTGCTCCATGCTTAAAACAAAGGAAGGGCCACATCACTAGTGCAATGAGCGCAATAGCGATCGATGCACCAGCGTAGCCAACATTCTGCAAAGATTATTAACAAGTGACAAGGATGAAATATTTGCAAGAGATTTTTTTTTCTAACAGCCTGCTAAAAAGACCACTGGGCTCATTTCAAAATAGTCAGTGGACTGATGCCACTTTTTCACTTTGCACTATGCATCTTATCAGTGGATTACAGGCACAAACTTTCAACTTGGTGCAAGATGATGCAAGATGTGGAGCCATTGCCTCCCCCCATGCACAGTACTTGTGCATTAGCAAGAAGGGGTGCAATATTTCACCCCTTTTTGCTCTTGCACTTGCACCTCTTATATGCTAAGATATATAATGGAATGATAGCTTGCAAGTGCATTAAAGGGGGGCTGCATTGGAGAACTATTCTTGCATAGTGAAAGCAAATTTAAGCAACTTTCCAAACTATGATAATTAAATATTGTCAGTGGCTTTATAGTCATTATCAAGTGTAATTTCAATTGAATGCAGTATATTTCGGGCTGTTTATATTATCAGCACTGCTTTTTATGACGTCTGAACTAGTAAATCAGAAGCCAGCTAAAAAACCTGGAAGATAACTGACCTGCTAATTTACAGAGTAAAGGTGGCCATACACAGAGATCCAGCTAGTTTGGCGATTCTCTCCCTGATATACACACCTTGAGGTGGGCGATATTGGGCTGATCCGATCGAATCCAAAGTCCCCAGTGAATGGAAAAGTGCCTTTGCCTATTGTGAATAACTCATATATATATTATTCCAAGGAAGCCAACTTTTCAATTCAGAACGAACTCTCCAAAGCTGCTGTTTTATGACACTATTCCTTTCTTAAACCTGTGTTTATGAATTCTATTGTGTGCTCAGATTCTATTGCTTTTCTGTTTTGTGTTACATTGATCTTTTTGTCCTTGGGAAAAGACTACAATATGATGGCAGTCTGGCGATTTTTTGGATTGTGGATTTTGGAGTGCTCTTAGCATATAAGCAAGTGAAGGCTGCAAATTTTTTTTTAAAAGCATACAGCATGGTCTTAGTAGGCAGTGACAAATACAGTCATTCACAAACAGGATTAGACTCTTTACAGTGCTGGTGGGCAGGGGCCAGAGGCAAAGCTGAACCAAAATGTAACTCAAAACCTCCACACATGTTTTCACTTTCCTCCCTTCAGTACAGTCCCCGTGTGGCACTTCAGGGAGAATTATGAAAGTGGCGTGTAATTCAGAGAACTAATGTCTTTTTCTCCGGGAGTAATGAAAACAGTTGTGGTCGATTTTTTTTTTCTATTGAAGGGAAATATCATATTCTATTTGCTATGTATTCTGTTTAGATAACTACATCCTTTAACTGCTTCGTTACTATGGAGAGCATGGACATTTGTGGATGCCAATAGGAAAGGTTTGAAGAAGTGAAATCAATTGTCGCCGAAAGCCGTTCATGGACCTGACAGCAAGAGTGTGACTGATGTATTTAAATATTGAAAGTAAAAGCAACCTCTGAGAATAAAGGATCTCTTTGAACTTTATCAGCGGGACTTTGAATCCCTTTGATACCTCCAATTTCTTAACCAGTATTTGCTGACAGCAATGCTACACTTTCTCAAGTGGGGATAATCAAAAATTCTCATTTTCACAAAAGACTGTTTGGTGCTCTGCATTTGCTTTCGAATCTGAAACTAATCTACAGGTTACATATATTATATTATTAAGGGTATATATAAGGCTGTGAAAATTAGAAGGGATTTAGACAATGGCAATTGCACAAAACTTCTTAAAAACATCCATTAAATTACATATAATGCCCTCATTGTGCAGGTTCACAGAATGAAGTTCCTTCCTTATAGGTAAGGCCTTGCTAGCTATGTTTGTTGCTTTGGAACACTAAGTCTTGGATTCCTTTTAAATAGATAAAGTGTTAAGGCTATCTGCATGGGAGGTCCAGTAGCTTTGCGGTACTATATTGTTGTTCTTAACATATTCAAGGCAAGGCAATATTCATGTTTGTGGAACAGAGCAGTAAATGTATGCCTTCAGCTGTGGTAACTCTTATAAAATACAGCCACAAATATGCTAAGGAAACTTGGATACTTGTATTACACACGGCCGGGTACATCATGCTGTGAACTCACAAAGCACTCAAGCTTATGTGTGTGTGTGCTCTAAGTGAAATATATGTGTGTGTAGAAATGTGATAGTTACGATGGACTCTGTTCAGCGGAAATTCCAACCAGCAGACAATTCCCAATGAAACTATGAAAAATGGCACTCATGCCACATACATTGATAAATAGGCAGGACCAGACTTCAGATTTTGCATTGGTTCTAGGGAAAACGTTACTGAAAAGGTTGCAGATTAATAAGGTTTCTTCTAGTGCTTACAGGCTTCAGTATTTTTGGGAGGAATGGGTTTAGTTTATGTATGTGTGTCTTAATTTATACATGTAGCAATACAATGCTTAGTATTATATACAAAGGAGTTATCACTAGTGATGGGCGAATTTATTCGCGAGGCGCGAATTCGCAGCGAATTTGCGCGATTCGCGCCGAGCGAATAAATTCGCGAAACGCCCGCGAAGATTCGCGTTAAAAATTCTTCGGCGTCAAAAATTTGTTTTTCTAAAAACGGACGCCGGCGTAAAAAACGGGCGCCGGCGTCGAAAAAACGGGCGCCAGCATCAAAAACGAGACGCCGGCGCCGTTTCGCAAATTTTTCACCGTTTCGTGAATTTCGCGCGAAATTCGCAAATTTTTCGCCAAAGCGAAACGACGCAAATTCGCCCATCACTAGTTATCACTGCAGTAAAAAAATATACAGTATATGCACAGTGTCAAACATTAAAGGAACAGCTCAGTGTGAAAATAAAAACTGGGTAAATAGATAGGCTGTTAAAAATAAAACATGTATCTAATATAGTTAGTTGCCAAAAATGTAATGTATAAAGACTGGAGTCACTGGATGTCTAACATAAAAGCCAGAACAATATTTCCTGCTTTTCAGCTCTCTAACTCTGAGTTAGTCAGCGACTTGAAGGGGGGCCACATGGTAGATTTCTGTTCAGTGAGTTTGCAATTGATCCTCAGAATTCAGCTCAGATTCAAAAGCAATAGATATGACCCATGTGGCCCCCCCTCAAGTCACTGATTGGTTACTGCCTGGTAACCAGGGTAACCAGTCGGTGTAAACCAAGAGAGCTGAAAAGCAGGAAGTAGTGTTCTGACTGACTTGTTATACATCAAATCACTCCAGCCTTTATACATTACATTTTTGGCTAACTAACTATATTATTAACATTTGTTATTTTGCACAGCCTATCTAATTACCCAGTTTTTATTTTTACACTGAACAATTCCTTTAAGGGGCCGATTAACTAAAGATCAAACCCTTTGGCTTGGACAATCGTAAAAGAAATCCTACTAATAATCATGTTTTCGCGTTTCGTGAATTTTTTCGCTGTTTCACAAATTTGTTTGGTGAAGCGGAACAGGAACATCGTTTTTGAATTATTTTTGTTTCTCGTCTACATCTTTTCAGATTTTAATTTAACAGCAGCTATCACACTATAGCTATGTCAGCTTACAAATGTATACCTGCTGTTATTTTTTATTTCTTTTTATTCAAGCCCCCTCCTATTCATATTTCAGTCTCTAATTCAAACCCCTGCCTGGATGCTAAGGTAAACAAGACCCTATAAACCAGATAGCTGCTGAAATTCCAAACTGAAAACCACGAATAAAAACATGAATACCAATTGCAAATAGTCTTAATAATAATACTAATAATAAGGGGCCCATTCATTAAGTTCGAGTGAAGGAATAGAAGAAAAAATGCTTCGAATTTCGAAGTGTTTTTTTGGCTACTTCGACCATCGAATGGGCTACTTTGACCTTCGACTACGACTTCGACTTCGAATCGAACGATTCGAACTAAAAATCGTTCGACTATTCGACCATTCGATAGTCGAAGCACTGTCTCTTTAAGAAAAAACTTCGACCCCCTAGTTCGCCACCTAAAAGCTACCGAACTCAATGTTAGCCTATGGGGAAGATCCCCATAGGCTTGGCTAACTTTTTTTGGTCGAAAGATAATCATTTGATCGTTGGATTAAAATCCTTCGATTCGAAGGATTTAATCGTATTTGCACAAAATCCTTCAACTTCGATATTCGAAGTCGATGATTTTCATTCCCCAGTTGAATATCGAGGGTTAATTAACCCTCGATATTCGACCCTTGATGAATTTGCCCCCAAGTGTCTGCATTATACTAGAAGTTAATTTAAAGGTGAACAACCACTTTAATGAAGGAATACATGAAATAAAGGAAGATACCAGGCTGGACAATGAAACTGAAGGGTTCAACTACCTAGATAGCTGATAATAATACTCGCACAATGATAAACTCATCATATAACCTGGATTTACAAGTCAATGTATTAAAAAAACAGCTGTATAAAAATATAAAAGATTGTAAATCCATAACATTTTTTATTTCTTTTTCCTTTGAAAGAAGTTAACATGCTACACTATTTTGTAGAGTAATTGAGTTGCCACTACAAAAAAGTATTCTTAAGTGTACAACATCCATATTTCTAAAGTATATATTGTCCATGAAGGCTCATTATGATGCAATCTATGCTAAAGCTGAGCAGAGCACTTCCATAGTAATAAAATAATATCCACTCTAAATTGTAGATAAATACATAAAAAAACACACATCATTTGCAAGGTTGTATCCTCCATTATGCTCTGGGCTTCTTTATTTTGTTCAGAGATTGCAAGGCATATTATTTTTTTGAGTTTGCATCCAATGGCCTTGTGCATGAACAAAGCATTGACATATGAAAAACACACATGAGAAAGCCAAGACTGTAATATTCTGGTAGGTGGGTAATGTAAATAACGAATAATAAAATATTATCTCTTGCAAAAACAGCAACACAAGGAATATAGAAATAATGCTTACACTGTTAACCAAATATATTTTTGCACAATGTGCATGAAATACACAGGATTTCATTTCAGTAAGTTAATGGTGAGGCCTCTACAGAAGGGTGTTAAAAAAAATTTTTTTGGAATCTCTTTGGTACAAACATTTGCAAACTTGTGTTTCTACCTAGGAATTTATTGTTAATTACAAAACGTGTCAGTCTCCTTCAGCAGCACATTTCTCAATGGACTGGCATTAGGCCATGCCTTTTAAAAAAACGGATTAATTTGATCACCACTTGTGCAGATTACTAAAATTTGACAATTTAATCTAACCATAGACTGACTTTCAGATAATAAAAGGGTAACCTGACTCGGCAACATTGTAACACACATGCCGCAGTATATTACTAGAGATATTCAGTTACATAAACCACAACCTCGTTCAGCAATAAAATCTACACTGCTGCATAAAAAAAGAAACATGAAACTAAATTTCTCTCTTATTCTTATTTAATAAAAGGTCCACTATTTATAATGCCTAGGTGAGATCAAATTCTTTCTTAACAGGGTTAGTGGCATACACAGAACAGAATATACTGTACTAAATTGGACATCCGTGATAGCTAACCTACATAGATGCAGATAAAACAAAATAAAAAGGGACATGCTTAATAGCTTTATCAACAAGTGTGCTAGATTTTATATGTAGTGTCAGGACTGTAGGAATGGTTTATTTTAACTGTATGTATAATGAGAGATTTATTCATCTGTTTTAAGCATATACGCATACATACATAAATACAAACACATATGCATCAAAAAGAGCCCTCATGCTTTACCCAGCAATATTGCCTAGGTGCAGACAGAACAAAAATGATACAAATAATTTGGAACTACATTTTAAAATAAAAGTACATCCTTCATCACAATAAGTGATTTGTTAGAAATACATCTCATAACGGTTGTGTCCGTGTATTAATTTACTCATGATCTAAAGACCTCAATAAATTCTAGAGGGTACAGATGCCAGACCTAAGGCAGGTATTAGGGATCGGCAGAGATAACTAGAGAGGTACATTTCCTGAAGAAAATGTGAGTGGTGCTTGCCGTGGCAAAACTCAGGCCCAAATCTGATTGGCTGTTGTTGCCCCGCCCCTTTTTTTTCCTAATTGTGAACCACAGTCACTCAGTGACTAACATACCAAAGTTTGGGAATGCTGTCATTTAATGTGTAAAAATGGCAGCATTTCTATTTTTTTCTATTGAAAATCAATGAATGAAATTTGATTGGTTGTTGGTGGCTCCGCCAACTTTTTCTAAACTTGAAGTGGAAACCCCCAGCGACCACATTTGTGATATTCAAGGTCCCTGACATCAATACTGAGAGAATGGCAGCCTTCTTAATTTTTCCCATTAAAACCAATCAAAGAAATCTGATTGGTTGGTTTTGGCTCCACCCACTTTTCTTAATTTTAATCCCAGTCCCCCAGTGACCAACTGTGCCAACTTTGAGGAGGCTGCCATTAACCGTCTAAGAGCGGCAGCAGTTTAAAATTTTCCTATTTAATTGAATGGCTGAAATTTGATTGGCTGTTGTAGACTCCGCCCACTTTTTGTAAATTTTGGCTGCAGTCACCCAGTGACCCACGGTGCCAAGTTTGGGAGCTCTGGCTTTATTACTGTGAGAATTACAGCTGTTTACATTTTCTCATTGAAGTCAATAGGGAAAATCTGATTGGTTGTTTGCGGCTCCGCTCACTTTTTTGGGTCCCCAAAATAGGACAGAAAAGTCACAACACCCCATTCCCGAATAAGCTGAACGGTTTGACACCTCATTCATGGGTCTGCGACAAACTAATTATTCGATAAATTCCCCATTATAAGTCAATGGGGCAAATTTGGGGACCTCTCCTGCCCCGGGGGTAAAACTTATACCCTCGTGTGGGGTATCATCTGACACAGGTCGCAAACCTCTTCAAATGTGGTAAATTTAACGTTTCTACAAGATTCCCTCTCTGCGCTAGAATCCGTCAAAAGTTGGCCTCAATGTTAATCTATGGGACTTTTCGGGGTGGTTAATTGCCCCCGCAAGGGGCAATTAACCACCCACCCCTTAGAAAAGTCATACCACCCCATTCCCGATTAAGCCGCACGATTTGACACCTCATTCATGGGTCTAGGACAAACGGTGCGGGACTAGTTACGCGCCAAACTTTCATACGGAAGAAGAATAAAAATAAGTTTGCAAGATAACAGTAGTGATGCTTTGCTTCGCAAGCACCACTAATTAGGTTAGATAGTTTGAATAGAATGGAGAACCAAGGCAGGGAATTGTGAAAAGAGGTTGGAAGAACCAGAAACCGTTCACCAGAAGGCCTGTATTTAGGTCCGGTGCCCCCCAAAGAACAGAATTTTGTCATATGCACAGATGCTTGTGATGTCACTTCTACAAAATGTTACTTCTAGATTAGAATAAAGGTGTGGTTGCCTGAAGCTGAAGGCAGGAGAGGTATTAGGGCTCTTACACACAATTGTTTGCTTTTCAAACGCACAATGAGTCTGGAAAAATGCATATATTGAGTTTAAACACATTTTTTTTGCCGCAGCTGTGTGTTTTTTTTCCATTACAAATGCAACCTTCTATTTTATTAATAGCTGAACATGCATCAAGTGCAAGAAAATGCACTCAGAGCGTTCCATTTTCCGAAGTCGCCATAAGTTGCCTCACAAGGAAACTTCGGGCGACTTCGGAAAAGGAAGCTCTCCGAGTGCCATCCCGAGGCAGAGGAGGCAGTTTGGAGAGATTAGTCGACCCAAAGAAAAAGATTTGTCACTGGGTGACTAATCTCCCCGAGTCTGAGCGTGTGTCTCTGCCCTTAACCGTAACTCAGAACTCTCACAAGGACAGACTTGCAGAAGATGATGGAATCAATTAGTAAAGAGTTTTTTCGCGCTCAAACCTGCGTTTTAACATGTATTTCATATGTGTAATGATTCTAATTGCAATTCCAATGTGTTTGTGGTATTCAAAATAGACTGCCGATGGTTTTCACGTTCTTCTTGCACAGGTGTCTGGGAAGGCGGGGGAAAAATAGTAAAATAAATCACAAATGACAGAAGAGTTGGCAGCCTGTGAAAATGAGGTTGGGAGACTGAGTCCTGGGATTAACCCCCATTCACACCGTAAAGGGTGGTCCCTTTAGCTCAGCTCTAAGTCACATTTCTTTGTTACTGTAAAGCCCTTAGAAGTGAGCGTTGCTAATTCAATACCTCTCATGAGCCAACCTACAAAGAAACTGGTAAATGTATACACCCTAAGCATCAGTTGCTTTGGAAAATGTATAGTAAAGGTTACCTGTTGTAGAGTGTTTTAGAATATCACTTATCTTACTTTTATTCAAGCCAGTAATGTATAGCATGTGGTAGGCTCTATGTTTATACAGTAAATGGACAAGTGGCCTTCATTGCGAGTAAAATAGAGACACGCAGGGAATAAATAAATTGTAGGGATCATAAATTATACACAGAAACTACTGGTACTTAATGAACAGTTAAATTCTGTCATTGACATAATGGGCCCCCATGTCCAAATTTAGATTTAGGGGCAAATTTATAAATCTGCATAAAATACTTTTTCCTAAAATATGGACTAAACGTTTGTGTGAAATTCCTGTGCACTCATTTACATAAAATGGACCAAGGTCCAAGCAAAAATAGAGGTGACATCAATGTATTTGGGTCAAATGTGTTTTATTTGTTTTTAAGGTGCAAATACACTTGTAGTAAAACATAATACAATGTAAAGTAATTAAAACACACTTGCAAATATCCAAACTGTTGAAAATCCAGTGCGGACAAATCCTCTTATACTTAAACCATGCACCCCCCATAATAAAATGTACAATACTAAGTTTGGATAAGAGCAGTAGCCCATAGCAACCAATAAGAGGTTTTAAAAGGTGACCAGTAGATTCTACCTGCTGGTTGGTTACTATGGGTTACTGCTCCTGGGTAAACTCAGTGCCTTTGATTAAATAACCCCATAAGAGAAAAAATGTAGGAATGTTCAATTTACCTTATATGTAAACTAATACTCAATCCTTATACTAATAATAGTAACAAATTAATGATTTGTATAGAGGTTAATATAATGCACTGTTAAAACTGGCTTCTTCTGCTTCTACAATTAATCTAAAAAGCACTTTTTGGGGCAAATTTACTAAGCGGCGACAATTCGCCATCAACGGCTTTGGAGGCAGAGCAACACTTCGCCAGATGAAATTTCTCTCAGACAACGCTAATTCACTAACATGTCAAGTTGCATCCATGGTGCCGAATGATGATGAAGTTGTGCTAGTGTTAATTCGGCAAGAAGAGTGAAGTTATGCTAGCGTTGGCTAATTTGCATACGGCGGGAAGTTAAAGTTGAATGGATGTATATGTTGCAGCAAATACATTACACTACGAAAGCCCTGGGAATCTTAATAAAATAAAATAAAGTTGTTATATTGCCCTACCCATGAGCCCAGTGTATAGTTTATGTGCCATATGTTAGGAAATATAGGGGGGAATCTGATTACCCCAAAAAAAATTTACGTCCTTTTGCAGCCTGTCACCCTGAAAAAAGGAAAAGACGCCAGCAGTATTTTGGGACTTAGAAAAATTTTCAACTAAATTTTTAGGGAGTCCTATCTACTCTATTGCACTTCGCCTGGTCTGAGGTGGTGAAGGCAAGTCTGGCGCAAGAGGTAACGTTCAGTAAAATCCATATTTTAGTGAATTTGCACAGTTACGTCCCTTCGCCAGAGCGCAACCGTGCCTGGCTAATGAGTGCGAATGACCACCAGCCTAAGTCTGTTTCACTAGCGGAGTTATGCCTGCGCCCGTTAGTAAATCGTGAAGTACCGAAATGATGTCACAGTTAGTCACTTCGCTCTTTAGTAAATTTGCCCCTTTGTATCTACAGAGGCAGCCATTTATGCTGACTATAGGAATGTATAGGGGTGTGTTTACATAGCAGATAACAGATAAACTGTGTAGAATACATTATTGCTGGTGGGAAAGCATTTTTAGTGGACTTGTTGCCCATGGTAGCGAAGATTCAAACACACTCAATAAATCTCCCTGTGTGCCGTTAGCCTTACACAACAATCATTTTATCACTATATATTCAGCATAAAATGCATTCATCATATATATGCATTATTCCAGTCCTGATAGAGAGTAATAAAACCCTTTATTGAACTGCATCTGAGCTTTTGTATATGGTCCCATTAAATCTTATTTATAAACCTTAATTTTGATAGGATGCCAATCCATTTACGATGCACAGTACAGTTACTGCTGTCCAAAACTCTAAATCCACAATGATAATTTCAGGCATCTTGCTTGTAGTTTCACTGAGTCTCAAAATTAGTTCAGGGACTTTGAATGTTACGTCTGCATTCACTTGCTCAGAACATCCAGCTGAGTTTGGTTTGTATACTGTATGTCTGTTTGTATTCGTGAGAGTGTGTGTGGTCAAGTTTGCTAATATTCAAACTGGAGAAAATACAAAATGAACTGAATATGGTGAGGAAAATCATTCCAGAGCAGAGGCAGCAATTTTGGCTTATATCACAGGAGCAGTAATAAAGCTATATTATGTACAGTATGTGCTTTACAGTGCTAAAGGGGTTGTTCACCTTAAAATGAATGTAACCCTTTCTTAGTCTAAACTAAGGTTTCTAGCTTCTATGAAACCTACACTATGGTTAGCACTATGGTTAGGATTACACTATGATCTTTTTTCTCAGGGGCCCTTGTGATGGTGTGCGAAGGTAGGGAGTGGTGTTGTTGAACTACATCTCTCACATTGAAATAGATCCGGACAATTGACAATTTTAACCATAAAAAAAAGGTTTATTTCATAAATTATGTGATACTCAGTGTATCAGTTGAAGTAGATTTAAGTAATGACATGTGATGGGTGAAATTTTTTACCAGTGTGGCCCAAGAAACATACATAAGGGGAAATGTAATAAAAGTCGCAAAGAGAAAAACAATCCACACCAATAAGAATAAAAATTCACATCTCGCAATGTAATATTCTTTCTTAAACTGTTATGGCTTTGCAAATTTTAATTGTACACCTTTAAGAAGTGCTTGAAGGTATCATAA
Source organism: Xenopus laevis (assembly GCF_017654675.1). Taxonomy (NCBI): domain Eukaryota; kingdom Metazoa; phylum Chordata; class Amphibia; order Anura; family Pipidae; genus Xenopus; species Xenopus laevis. The sequence goes on from NC_054378.1 coordinate 74,189,856, forward strand.
TCTTTTGGAGCGAACATAACAACTGTTTCAGTAAGATGTTTTATTACATTTACTGAGCATTGGCGCAAACTATAAAATTCACAAACTTGCTTCCACTGCCAGAAGTGGTCGCTAAACAGTTTCTGGATTAGCAAAAGATATATTAAATTTGTGCAAAGCAAAACTTTGTTCGCGCAAAGGCATAACTTTTGCAAAGGTTGGAGTTTTAAATGGGATACACACCATTTTTTCATAGAAAAAAACTTGAATTCGTTTTTAGTGATTTATTAAATCTTGATGCTGCTAAAAGCCGGAATAAAAAAGTACTCCATCTGAAACCTGCTGAGGTCATGCAGAAGTCAATGGCAGATGTCCCATTTTACAATTGGAAGATATCATGATCTTCACTGGGTTTAATCCAAATAATCCATGGCTTTTGGACGATAATCCGAAAAAAGACAGATTTGATAAATACGTTAAAAATGTGCATGGGAGTTGGGTCGAAGTGATTTTAAAAAAATAGTGATTTTTTTTTAATGTTTGGTTTAAGGGTCATTATCATCTTCTATTAGTAGTGCTGCTCCAGAAAAGTCCTGCACTGAAATCTGTTTCTCAATGGCTCACAGATTTTATGTATTTAATTGTGAAATCTGACATGTTGTTAGTTTCCCAGGTGTCCCCAGTCATTTGAATTGTACTCTGAGACACTTCAGTGTCACTCTTTACTGCTGTGCTGCAAGTTGCAGTGATATCAAACCCCTCCCATTCTCCATTGCAGCCAATCAACAGAACAACGGAAAGGTGACAGGATAACAGCTCTCTGATACCTGCATTGGTAGAAATGCTCCCATGCCCCTGGTGGTACATAAGAAAATAACATAAGCCCCACCAGGACTCCTCTAGTTACACTGAGTAGCCTTTATATTTATTTATAGCTTATATGAAAGCAGTTCCATTGTGAAGTACTGTGCTGTTTCTGAAAGTACAGAATCAGGCATAATGATCTGAGGTGGCTGTCGACACAGCAATATTACAGCTAAAAAATGCATGTTAGTACAGGAATTACATCTTATATGATAGAGTGAACTATTTGCAATGTAAATGTAAGAAATGTTAGAAATAAAAATCAGGACAGAATCCCTTTGAACAAAGTCAAATTCTACAAACTAATTATATTGTACATTGAGTTAAATAAAGTCTATAGATTTGATCCATTTTGCATTTTCAAACTTTGCATTCAGCAACAGGCAGCACTGATTTTCAGGGTAGAAAGACCTGCAGACCTTGATACACAGTTATGTGTTTACATTGAAGGTCAAGGTGCTTCAGCAATACTTTCAATTTCATATTTTTTCTTTTAGATCATGTTTGTCCATGTTAGTAGTTTGTGTTTGTTCGTGTTAGTGGTGATATGAACAGTGCTGACACCTACTTAAGTTTAAGTTATGGAAAAATGTAAAGCTAACTGCTATAAGCAAAAAACCTTCACCCTGAAAACCAGTGCTATCCGTTAATATTTTGTTAAAAGTGGGATAGCGAATTCAAATAAAGATATGACAGCAAGAGCAGTTGGCTGTTCTTTATCAGTCATATCCTTCTATTTTGGTGCCTACTTCAAACACTGTTTCAAGTTTCGTTCTAATGTTGCAGCAGTCATTCAGTTGCACAAGTCTGAACTAGGGAAGTTCGGTTTGGCATTTAATGTAGCCCTCGCTCAACACACAAAGAAAGTGTCAAGTTGTTTCAATAAATCTTTTAGCCTGATCTCTGTCTGAGCACGCATTTCATTTTCAGCACAGAGCTTAAAACATTCATGATGTTCTAAACTATTGAGTCATCTTTCTATGTAGATGTAGAGAAGTTTTTAAATAAACAGAAGTTTACTAAAAGAAGTTGCTCTGTTAACCTCTTGTGTTAATTACTGGCTGCTTGTATTTAAATCTGTATGTTCAATGTATATACCCAGGTATTGTACAGTGCCGTGGAATATACTTGCACTTTATAAATATGTGATGATACTGCTACTGCTTATTATAATAATGTTACTTAGGAATATCCCTCCTAAGACCAGCTTAGTTCTTCCAAATATGTGTAATCTATAATTTATCACTATATGCCTTATCTGCATCTGTTATATTTCTGCAACTTCTGGGTTGCAGCCACAGGCACCAGATCGATCATAGCCATGCAACAATTCCACTGCTCCAAAACAAAATCGATCGAATATGTGGGATTGCTTCAAAAACTATGATTATTAGACTAATGTTCTTTAAAAACTGAAAAAAATCTTTCTGTATGGAAATTGAAATGAAGTCTCTATGGTTATGGTTAGCAATCTAAGCTAAATGTCTAGATGAGTATTGTTCCCTCTGAACATGATGGCCATCTCACTGGTCTCAGATAAGAAAACTTATCCTCTTCTCAAACCCAGACATTAAAGTCTTAAATATGCAGAACATTGACCTAGGATTCTATCCCTCTACAGTTCATTACAATCACTTTTATTATCCCACACTCATTTCCATGGAAAACCGTAAAGCTTCTGTGGTCTAGATAATTTATATACAGCTTGTGGGAATGATATCATAAGGTCTATTACTGTGACAAAGTTTTAGCAAGATCACTAAAATTAGGACAGTAACTGAATCTGGAACAAAAAATCCTTATATCTCTCATCAACTCTCACTCTTTTTATTTTATATAACTCGAATTTTTTGGTTTTCTTTTATTACACTTCTGCAATGACTATGAAGATTCTCTTTTATCCAGATCATGGTATATCTAGTATAAGTAATTCTAGAGCAACTGGACTTGCTGAGTAATCATTGGATCATGGTTCTAGGAGTTGCCTGATACCTTGTAATCCTATCACAGTAACTACACATCCACACCTCTGTGTGTTTCAATTGTCACCTCTCTGAAAAGTTACAATGGGCCATTGTGATTGGATCAGTGAAAGAGTTTATATGATGAGGACTTTCCACACCAGTCAGTTGAACTGAAGGAGTAGTGAACCATCTTCAATGAGTACTCAGCAAGTCCAGTTGTTCTAGAATTACTTATACTAGATATACATTTCTGCAATATTTATTTTTAATGTAAAAGAAAACTGATGATTTTGAGAATGGCTAATTGGTTTCTAGCAGTAGCAGCAGGTATGTTAGATGTCATCTGCTGTAAAAAGAGTGACCTTTGTAGTTCAGGTAAAAGATTTCAGGTTAAAGATTATCCTTATAAGCCTCTTGTCTAAAATTGCTGTGACCCTTTAACCCATTGCAGAAGGAAATAAGAATGCTGAAGCAGATTTGAATGCTTAGTGCACCTCATTCAATATCACAATAAGCTTCATTTTAGCCACAAGTATTCACCTGTATTGATTTCCCTTGCTATCAATGGAAGGTGACCCACAGTGATCCCTTATGACAGCTGTAACACATATCTATAGGTTTTTAAAATTCACTATTTTATTCGCTTTTGGTTTGCATTCCAAAGTCCCATTCTATGTCCTGGCTCATACAAGCACAACAAAATACATTTTGCCTGAATGGCCCTTAATAATGAAGAAAAATGTTGTCAGCTTTTAGCTTACGAAGATTGCCAAGCTTTTTTTTCAGCACAAAACCCTGTGTGATTAATGAACACACGCGGGGTTTCATTAAAATTGTGTGCCTAAAAACATGAGCAATCTTAAATGGGCTCCATAATCTTGCAATCTTGTATTTTGTGTGCTGTGGTAATGCAAAGATATACTTTGTTTTAATTAAAATAATCTACATATTCCTATTTTTTTTTGTTTTAACTTTAAGTCCCTTTAAGCACTAAAATGTGTAAAAACAAAGAAATACATGTTTCAAGCTTTTATAATTTTGCTTCCAGAATGAGAACAATTAAATATGGTTATTGTACTTCTCATAGCAAAAGTGCTAAATTATGTTTTCCAAAAGATTGGCTATAGTGAATAGCTGATTGAATAAAGGTTAAAAGCCCTGTGTATTCATTGGGAGAATACAGAAAAGTCTATTAAGTAATAAAGTAGCAGGGAGGTCATTAGTTATGTACGGTAAGTGTTATGGTAACCTTAGAATAATGGCTATTTATATGTTTATATGTATGTATTTATATAACAAAGCAATAACTAATTTATTAGATTATTGTGGAAATGTTACAAAACTTACTATGCCTTCCTGCTTCTCATTACCTGTCTTAAACACCCCAGGAGCCACCATGCTACATATGTTGGATTCAGTTTATTATTGTTTGTATAAGATTTATGGAAACTCCATAGCTGGTGTCTCCTAACCTTGAAAATGAAATACGAGAAGCAGCAGAGTTTATGTAATATTTAGGGCTAAATAAACATAAGTCCAGAACCTTCAATCATTGTCACACAAACCAGACACAATATTGAACTACAGATAAATAGGGTGCTAAAGTGCCTGATGACCCAAACATTAAACAACACTAATAATATATTCATTTTCTTCACATGTAGGACATTGAAAATAAATATATAGTATATGTGTCTCTGCATAACTAATAAAGCACCAATAATCAGCAATTTTAATGCAGACACTTGACACTTCAATGACCAGGTTTATCAAAGGTCGAATTTCAAATTTATGTGAATTTTTTACTGTAACAAATTTGAACATACTCACAACTCAAATGGGAGGTTTTTTAAGAAAAAATTTGAACGTCTAATATTCTATCGAATAGTCCCGACCGGAAAATTCTAAATCAACTCCAATGTCAGGAAGGCAATTAACATATTTAAATAGTTCAACTGACCTCTGCCATTGACTTGTAAATGAACTCAGCAGGTTTTAGGTGGCAAATTAAAACTGTTTCTATGGTTGAGATGTGATAAATCTCACATTCAAATTTACATTAGGGGAGGGGATTACAATTCGGATGTATGAATTTTGACACCAAAAAATCGAAAATTCAAATTTGTATTTTCTATTTGACCCTTAATAACCCTTAATAAATCTGCCCCTTAAAGGGCAGATTTATTTTCAACAGATGTTTAGATGCAGGTGAATAGATATAAGAAAAAGAGAATGAGATATTTAAAAAGTTTGTATTTACATGCATCAATTGTTTTTTTTTCTATTTCCCACTAGCTACTATTCTAACACCGATTGATCAACACCCAAACATCATTGGTAAAGACCTGTTAATATTATTAGTGATGGGTGAATTTATTCCCCAGGTGAAAATTTGTGTAAAAGTATTTTCAACGCCGGTGCCAATTTTGACTTTAATGGGTACCGGCGTCAACTTTGTCTTGATTTGTCAAATTTGCAGCATGAAATGTTGCTGTTGCAGAGCTAACTTTTCATCATTCCTTCCCATTGACTTCAATGCATTTTGTCAAAATTTTCTGAATTTTTCACTACTGCTGGGTTCTAACACTTGAGGGGCAAATTTCAAAGTATTTTTTTGGGTACTACGACCATCGAATAGGCTACTACGACCTTCGACTAAGACTTCAATTTGAACGATTCGAACTAAAAATCGTTTGATTATTCCACAAATACTGTCAAAAGTACTGTCTCTTTATAAAAAACTTTGACTACATACCTCCCCATCAGTTTTCTAAGGTTTTTTTGATCGAAGAAAAATCCTTTGATCGATCAATTAAAATCCTTCGAATTGTTCGAACGATTTTTACTTCGATCGATCTTAGTATTTGCGGTAAATCCTTCAAATTCGAATTCGAAAGATTTTACTTCAAGGGTCGAATTCGAGGGTTTATTAACCCTGATATTCGACCCTTAGTAAATGTGCTCCTTGGTGTTCAACTTCTCAAAGGAGTTGAAAACAGTCTGACTAATTAACATACTGGTTGAAATGATTAATCCTTTAAGAATTTTTGTAAAGCAGGATATCATTTTGCAAAAAGGAAAACCGCAAAAACTCAACTTGAGAAAATCGACAAATGAATAAAAATGCTCCATGCTAGAAATTCAGTGATGGATGTGACTGAAATGAACACAATAAAAACAATTAATTAAATAGGAATCAAAATTTGACTACACTCATTTATTCTGCGTATACGGTACATATACTGTAAATGAATTCATTTGTAACTGATATTGAAAATGACAAAAAAACACATAAAATAGGATCTCTCTTGTGCTATTGTGATAATTCAGTGATACTTATAAAATATTATGATGCAAGGTAAACAAGCCGCTAACTAATTATTTCTTGGTATGCCTAAATTAATTCCTAAGTGATTAATATAGGAATTTAAAAAGTTACCTAGGAAAGTGAATCCATCATGAACCAGGGTTTTATTGTGCAAGGTAAACAACTGATAAAAACACTGCTTGCTATTTATAAATTCAAACACAATGGTATTAAAGGTATGGGATCTGTTATCCAGAATCCTTGGGACCTGGGGGTTTTTGGTTAACAGATCTTTCCATAATTTGGATCTTCATAACTTAAAGTTGGCCATAGACACAAAGATCCTATCGTTCGAATTCTCGAACGATCGGACTTCCCCATCTCCCGACCTGCCACCAACCTTCAGTTTAAATAAAGTAGTAAAAGAACAGATCAGCTGATGTTCTTCCCCTAACAGCAATCGTACGAAAGTTATGTCCGACAAAGCTGGTGACAGTCTCCCACTGAAAATCATCCGATCAGCAATACATGCAGAGATATTATCGGCAGCCAACAGAAATCTTTTAACCTGGCCAATCGTCCAAATAACCGATCTCCGTGGGATGAAAAATGTCAGGACTCTCGACACAGGGTCCGAAAATTGCACGAATCGAGGATTCGTACGATCCAATTTTTTGCATCTGTGGCCAGCTTAAGTCTACAAGAAGATCATGTATACATTAAATTAACTCAATAGGCTGGTTGAGCTTCCAATACGGATTAATAATATTTTAGTTGGAATCTAGTACAAGATACTTTTATTACAGGGAAGAAGTTTAAAAATTGGGATTATTTGGATAAAATTTTGAGTCTACGGGAGACGGCCTTTCCTTACTTCCGGATAATGGATGCCATACCTGTATGTTATACTTTATTAATCAAATGGTAAAATAATTACAGTGCCCCATGAGATTCTTATTAGGACTTAACTATTAGGAGCTAAAAGAAAACACCATTAAGTTGTCAAACTAACCCTACTAATGACATGTGAAATACTTCAGTATGAACAACAATAAAACGTACCTCTTTAAAAATATATACATCGGCATTTCCCTAGATGGACTAGTGATTATAATTACTAGGAAAAAGAATTGCCAAATACAGACAGATGGACAGAAATGGAAATAAACAATGGCCAAGCTGAGATTAACTTCATTTCTAAGGATAATTTACACATTTGTATAGATAAATAACCCTAAGAAACGTTATAAGCTCTTAAACAAAGATGCCACTTTCCATCTGCCAAACTCTAAAGCAGTTTTAGAAATGAGTAGATATTCAGACGAGCTGTACAAAAATATATAAACCCTATATGGACATTTTCCAATAAATAAACCTTTTATGGAAAATTTCCAAACCTTAAACATTATAAAAAAAAGGGAGCTTTTTTTTTAAAGAATAAAATTGTATTGACTGGAAAAGATTATTTGTTTTGGCACTGTGTCCAAATTTTTGGCATTGAGACCAATGTTATGCTTTTGTTTGGCTTAGTCTAATTTGAATTTGTTTGAATCCCTAAATCTCTTTTGCATCGGTGCATTATATTAGGCTGTCGTACGTCCAGTGTTTTTATTTTGAGAGGGTTTTGGCCATAAGCACTCTGTTTCCTACAGAATGATATTTGTTTTGCATTTTCATGCTTCCACAGATAATACTCTTTGCTGTGGCACGCAGCATGGGAGCCTTGTAGAAAATACAAAAAGAAGCATTCTTCCCAATGCTTGTAAACCAAGCAATGAATGTGAACCCTAAACTAATTGATTTGTGCTAGCCCTGAATGTCATTCCATACCCCTAGCTAATTACACATCAGATTGACATACAAGTGTTGCATTATACACAGAGAACCACCCATAAAGGTCCTTAAAATGGTTTTACAGAAGATATCAGTTCAACAAGAGGGAAAAGAATGGATTTACAAACAGCTGCTTTTACCACAGGGATAGCTAACAGACTACTTAACAAAACGCAGCTCAAACAAATGTAAAAAACAAGTGGCATTATTCTTAGTTTGGCTACAATTAAAATCATTTCAGATATGCCCAAAGTTGATGTCTTCAATTTATGGTAAATCGAAACAAGAATTTACTTAATGGATCATCCAACCATTTATACTGTATCGTGTTTTAATTAGTCAGGCACATTAAAACTTAAACCCTAAAATTCAGTTTCCCTGAAAATATATTCCAAACAATGGCAACCATTTTGCAAACTTATCTTTAAATCATGTTGCTTGTAAATTGTCATTTGAAATTTAGCCCCATATTATTTTCTATAGGAAAAATTTAGGGGGTTATTTATCAAAGTCCAAATTTATCTCAATATTTTCTGTTACAAACTCTGATCAAATCCACCCGGGTTTTTTACGCTTATTTATTAAATTTTGCTGAAAATTTTCTTTGTGGAAAAAAAAATCTGATTTTCACAATTTTTTGGGATTTCACCATCTGAATTTAATGAAAACTTTGCGGTATTGCACAAAACCCATGCACATCAAAGAATCATTGGGACTTCTCCCATTGACTTATATGCAATTTCGACAGGTCTGAGATGGCGAATTTTCAGATTCAGAACTATTTTTTTCTGATTTTTGCATTCGAGTTTAGTAAATTTCCGGGTGAATATACAGGCTGTGTGAAATAAAAAATATTTTCAATATCGTTAGTTAGCCAAAAAAGGTAGCTCCTCCTCGTGTTTACTAACATGTCTGACTATCAGTTAGGCAAGTTATATATAGACTTCAAAGGTTGAACTTGATAGACGTGTGTCTTTTCAACCTAACTTACTATGTTACTATGTCAATGATTGGTTGCTGACTGGTAACAGGTTAGAGAGCAGCAAAGGAGGCAGTAGTGTTGTGGCTATTACTTTGGACATACAATAGCTCCAGCCTTTATAGATTACATTTTTGGATAACTATATTGAAAACTTTTTATTTTGCATATATTCCTTCTGAAAATTAGCATTTTTGTGGAAAGTTATTTCACCCTTCATAAGCTAAATAGTTCATAAACCAAACTTATTTGGTTAGCCATCTTAAATAAAACTCACCGACCAACGTTTCTCATCTAGATCAGTACTGGCTAACTAAAGGCTTGCCTGGTCTTTATACACTACTTTTTCAATTTTTTATGACCTTCAAACTCTGTTTTCTGGAGACACCTTTCCACATCAAGAATGAAATGCTATTGACTTCCATATACAGGCCATCCCACCTCTGACAAAGAAGCAACATCTCATCAAATTAAAACCAGATTTATTGCCAAAGAATAGAAAGTATATAAAAAGGGGTAAATGATTTATGCACAATATACATTCTAGTATTTTTGCATGTACATTAACGGTGAGTGATGGACATTATTGTGTATGTTCAAACAGTTTCATTTTGTAAATCCAGGGTGCAAAACAGCTTTTTTATTCAATTACTAGAGGAACATAAATACCCTAAAGGCAGTTATTCGGTCTCCCAACTAGCAATGATTGAAGGACTGGGAGCTATTTACAAGCTATGAGAAATAAAAAGGAAAATATGACACACACAAACAAAAATCTTTAAATAAAAAATCAAACAGAGAGCACATTACACAAACACAACACTTACAAGAAGTACTTCCTATATCCAGTTACCTATCTGTCTGTCATTACATATTGACTCTTACTGGACACCAGAAATGGCACTTAGCAGCAGATTCACAAAAGATTGCACAGCATTCTTCTAATCTTCTAATTCTTAAATTACTGTGATGTCTTCTCTCAGTGGGGAAATATAAAATGCAGCTGCACAATTCATTAAAGGTGGTTGGGCAAAGTAGTTTTAAAGGTGCCCGGCCTCTGTAACCACAAGAGAGATTGCACATTACATTCATATATAAATATTTAAGTGCCAGTATAAATAACTCTCAACAATTCACACACTTGAGTATTTCTCGAATTTGGAGAAAGGATGGTTTTAAGATGTTGTACCGTGTTAGCCATTGAAAAGATGCAGAAAATGTAATGTTTGGTGATACCTTTTATTGGTTAACTGAATAAGTAAAAATTGCAAGCTTTCGGAGCACCCAGGCCCTTTGTCAGGATGATGTAATCATATTCATGTATAGGGTGTCTTTACTTCTTTCTGTTCCCCTTTGGATTTTTAGATCTATATATGAATTATGAAGTTTGAATGTGATGCATTTGTTTAGTTTATAAATGTTAATATATGCAATACTTTGCTATTCTTAATAAACTATAATAACAATCAAATTAAAAGTCATACATAATCAACATCACACTAAGTCAGGTGTCAGAAGAATCTGTCACAAAGAAAATATTTTTTCATACAATTCTTTCCCCCCATTTGAAGCAAATTAGTGTGATGATATTTCAATGATTCAAGACACTGGAAGAAAATTGCTTTCAGCAATATGAAATGAAGCAAAATACCCAATGCATGATGAAATAATTCAGTTGCTCTTTAGCAAAAAAAACTCCACAGTCTAATTATTCAGTGTGGTATCAAATCCATTTAGTGTATTTGACAGATACAAACCAGAGCTACAGTAAAAAAGTTATTTCAGGGGGTAGCAAAGACACAATAAACATATATGCTAAATTTGAGACTTGCAAATGAACCTTTAAGCAGCACTTTAAAGTTATTAAAGTTTAAAGTTATTCACGAGAATGGAGTTAATTCCATTAGAGAACTACTGAATATATCTTTTTTTTATTGCATTGGAATTTAGTAATAAAATGTACTGAAAAACAGCTACAATGACAGAAATGTATATTGCAGTATAAATCAAATGTCACACAAATCTTTTAAAGCTTTGAAAAAATCTTTAAAAAAAAATCTGAATTTTATTGAATGTTCATACTCCAAATTTGGAATAAGGCCTGGAATCAAATGTGACATTAGAGATATCGGATGGGAAGCATCACTTCCTGCATTCTGAAGCCGTCTATGAAACACATGGAAACTTTGAAGCCTGGGTAGTGCTTGAATGGTTTCTACCACAATTGTAGTTTTAAAAAGGGATATCACCCCAAATAGCATAATAAAAGACAAAATAACTCTAAACAACTTTACAATATAATACATTATTTTGCATTATACTGTACATTAATAAGTCATTTTTATATGTATTGTTATGGAAAGCAGTGTTTGTTTGTCCCTTTATATTCTCTGCCCTTTTGCCTCAGACTGTTAGACAAGGCAGCTGATTAACAGACCTGTCTTTGCTGGGGAACTAAGACTTTATCAAAGTAGTAGCAGATACTTGTTGTGGTTACAAAATACCCTGCTATATACAATTCTGAGAATTGCCTCTGCTAAAACAGGTCTCATCAAAGCCAATTATCTATATATCTATTTTGTAGCCATGACAAGTAGCTGATACTAGCAGATGTGTGTCTTCACCCAAAAAGCACTGAACATCTTTAATACATTTGTATTGAAAAGTTGCTTAGAATGTTTTCATTAGTTTTATTAGGCAAGTTTTTATTTTAGGGTTGACTTGCCATTTAAAAATGAAACCGCAACCCTGTAAATAAACATTTTCTGTCTTCTTCTGTTTTACTAGTTTTTTTAAATAGCCTAGGTCTAGCTCTCCTCCATCCTCTATACTTCTTTTTCCACCATTTGGCCATTACAGTTGCCTATCTAAACTCTGTTTCATTCTCTTTGCCTTCATTTGTATGTCCATATTGCATTTTGAATGTTGTTGTCTACTTAGTATCTCCATTACAAATCATGTATCCCTTGTCTTCATTTCTCTGTTGGCCCACCTGTTACACAGCCCTGCTGTACATTATAATTGGCCGTTATGTGTATTGTGCACAGTGAAGGCAAAATTACATTGCAGTTAAGACATTTTAGGTCTGCAATAACATATATAGGTATGGGAACCATTATCTGGAAACCCGTCATCCAGAAAGCTCAAAATTATGTAGAGGCTGTCTCCCCTGTCTCTGACTCCATTAGAATCAAATAATCCAATTTTTTTTTAAAGCAAATGTATTTTTCGCTGTAATAATAAAATAATGCCTTGTACTTGATCCTAACAAAGATATAATTAATCCTTATTGGAAGCAAAACCAGCCTATTGGGTCTATTTAATGTTTACATGAATTTCTAGTAGACTTAAGGCATGAAGACCCATATTACGGAAAGATACGTTATTCTGAAAACTCCAGGTCCAGAACATTCTGGTCCCATACCTGTACATTGCTTTACATTTCTAAAGAAAGTTCTTTCTACAACAACTGTTATTTAAAAAGAAGTTCTCATGTTGCTAATTTCTTTCGAACATAGCAGTGATTTCTCCATCAATATCATACAGCTAAATATCTTTCTCCCAGTTGCTCAGGTTAGAAATTCTTCAAATAAGGCTCCAATTTTTTTGGTTGATGTACAAAGCAAGAGGTTGATAATAATGATATCTGCATTTTTTTTAACTGCCGACACATACTGCATCATTTTTGGTGAAACAGACCATGCAGAGAAATTCTAGCGCAGATTCATGAAAAAGTTCTCTGCTGGCAAAACCATGAATTTTGACGCACAGATGTTCAGGGTGCTTATCCTTATTAGTTCCCTGTTAAAGCTCCTGTTCCTGCAGCTCATAGGGTGTTTAGAAATCATGCTATGGATTTTATTTGAACTGACAGTTTTTGTACTCTTCCCCTTTGCCAGTTTTATTACATTCAGTATAAATACTGCTCCTTCAGTTCAGCTTAGTGTTATATAGGGATGTAGCGAACTGTTCGCCGGCGAACTAGTTCGCGCGAACTTCGACTGTTCGCGTCCGCCGCAAGTTCGCGAACGTCGCGCGGCGTTCGCCAATAGGCGTTCGCGTCAAAATCGTTCGACCATTCGACCATTCGATCGCTAAAATCGAACGATTTTCGTTCGATTCGAACGAACATCATTCGATCGAACGATTAAAATCCTTCGATCGTTCGAATCAAACGATTTTCGGATGTTCGAAGTTCGCGAACAGTTCGCGAACTGTTCGCATTTTTTGCCGGTGTTCGCGAACGGCGTTCGCGAACACATACTCGGCGGTTCGCTACATCCCTAGTGTTATATTAAATGCATAGTTACCAAAATTTCTTTTTTTTTTTTACTTTAAATATAAATTAATATAAATGTAAATCCAAATTCTAAGACATTGTGGAATACATATTATAACAGGTGACCAGGAAATGCTACCTGCTGATCTAATTATTATTATTGTATTTATGGGATTTAAAAATCAAATGTTGGAGCATATTGTAGTGTTGCAAAAAAGAAAGACAAGTGTTTTAGAGTGAAAGAAACATTCATCAAGGTAAAGTCTAACAAATGTAAGAATGAAATTCCAAAGTATAAATTTGCTTTTGAGAATGTTAAAAAGGGACAATATTAGCATTTATGTAGATGTCTAACACCAAAAAGTCTCTTTAAATAGGACTGATAACAAAGGATTGTGCTGTAGTTCTCATTGTTGAAGCACCCTGCCCAAACCAAAAAGAGATTTAATTATTTTGTATGGGTTAGTAATAGAGCTTTAGTAGGAACATAGGGTATAAATGTACAGGTGGTGCCACATTATAAAAACAGTTTGGCCTCCATGACTATCTAGGAAATGAATATATAAATGTCAGGTTTGTAAAAGTGTTGAATTTGTGCATTGTGATTTCTATGTGTGAACAGTTTTGGTCCTTTATGAACCATATAGTCTTACTTGAAATTGGCCACACCTGTGTTCTTACAAAGATAAAAACATGGCAGTCAGCGAAGTGACTAACGAGGCTGAAAATTTGCCAGTGTGACGTCATTTTGGTACTTCACCAATTTACTAAGTCCCAAAAAACGCTAGCGTCTTTTCCTTTTTCAGGGTGATAGGCTGAAAAATAGCGTAACATTTTTTGGGTTAACCGGCTTTCCCTCTACATTTCCTAACATATGGCACATAAACTATACACTGGGCTTATGTGTAGGGCAATATAACAAATTTATTTTATTTTATTTAGGTTTCCCGGGCTTGTATAGTGTAATGTATTTGCTGCAACATATACGTCCATTGAACTTTAACTTCCCGCCGTATGCAAATTAGACAACGCTAGTGCAACTTCGCTTCGCTTGGTGCAGTAACGCTAGCGCATATTCGCCAGCGTTCATCGCCCTGGACGTAACTTCTGATTTTAGTGAATTAGCATTGTCCTGGTGAATCTACGCCTGGCGAAGTGTTGCGCTGTGAGCAAAGCCGTCGCTGGCAAATTCTCAGAGGTTGGTGAATTTGCCCCATGGTCTCTTGTTGATCAGTCATGAAATAGGAGGCATGAAATCACAAAACTAAGTTTAACAATTAGAACATATTTACTCTTGCATAAAAAGATTCATTAAATCACTTCTTTGAACCTTATACCCAGGTCTTTCTGTATAGAGTATTTATGAAAAATGTTATAGTTATAACTCTTGTTAAAAGGAATTTGCTGATTTCTTTAGTGATCTAATTGAGGGCAATAATTGTCATGAAGTATCACAATATACAGAGCCTCCCCTTCCATATTTAAATGCAATGCCTTGGTTTAACATTTCTAAGTGGTTATTTTAGTACCTTTTCATGATACAAAAAGACATGTAAGATAGGGTAACTCTGTTGACCAGTACATTATTCAACTTGTTTGTCTGCAAGAAATACGACCACCTAATTTCAATAGGTATTTGCTGGTTGGCTGAAGCATTTCACAATTGATCTAGAAGAGGCTTCTTTTGTGGTTCGCACCTTTTGTGGCTACGAAGATGAATGGTTTGAAAACACAGGGTTTCTTTCTGTCCCGCTATATTCTGGTATAATTTCCCCCATGAATGGGCTCTCATGATAAGGAGGGAAACTGGGGGGTCGAGATGGGATGGTATGCAATAATGCATATAATTGCAGGGTCCTTCAAATCAACAAAGCTTCTCCCGACACTTTGCTTTTTAGAGGTACAATGTTTTATTACAATGGGTCTGGTAGAAAGCTAGAGGAGCAGAAAGATCGGGACAGATACTAAAGGTGGAAACGTCAGTCAAGTGATGGTCCTTTGGTGAGGTTCAAGTGGTGAAATGCTAAGTGGCTGAGAACTGGGTTCCAAGCATTATTTTGAAAAGCTGAGCATATTCAAAAAACGGTTTCTCGTAATGGATCAATCTTGCCTATAGAATGTATTATTATCACAGTTGTATTAGGTCACCTGCGGCAGCTGTACATTATCCATCAGAGGTGGCCACACTGTTAAACACTCCCTTCACATACTGTATTTTGTGAGAGTAGTTATTTAGTATAAGGAAACAAATGCCAAATAGGATCAGTGAAAACAGCTAACAACTTTAGAGCAATTTTTTTTTTTAAACAAATATTCACTTACAGCTGCCTGTGACTATGATAACAGTGGAACAGAACATACTGTAAGTAGGGGCAATATGGGCTTTTTGTAAGCAGACTTAGATTAATGTACTCATTTTCATTGTGTTTCTGTTTTTTAGAGACACAAAATGCATTATTTCCCTTAAAGTGACATTAAGGGGTTATTTATTGAAGTCAGAATGCCAAAAACTCAAAAAATTCTAGTTTTTTTAAACCATAAAATTAAAATTTTTAGTGAAAAAAAACCTAGATTTTTTTCATGATTTATTATACCCAGAGGCTGCTAAAAGTTCTGATCCAAAAATACTCTATCTCCAAGCTTTCAGGCTCCTGTACAAGTCAATTGTAAATGTCCAATTTCAAGTTTGAAGATATTTTTGTGCTGAATTTCGGGCAAAACCCCAAATTTTTTGAGTTCTTTTCCGAACTGATCTTATCGAGTTTTTCAATTAGAAATAAGGTCAAATTGTGGATTCTAGTTTGGTCTGACTTTTTTTACTTGAAAAAATCAGAAAAAATCAGAAAAACCTAAGTCATATAACTGCTATGTGCTATACATATATGCTCTATAGTCTATATACTGCACTTTTTTAGACAAATAGTCAACATAATGCGTTACAATTCTTTAATCAGTAACTAATATCCTATGCTTGTATTAAATGTCATAGGTCTAGTAGTACTGACAGTTATACAATTGGTAAATAACTTGAAAATACACATTATTACTTGAAACCTTAACTAACTATTTTACCTCAAAATCCATATATCCTTATGTGTACGAAGTTATATTTTGACACAGATCATAATCCTATTACATTTTTATTTTTACATGTGTTTATTTTTTTGTAACTGCACATCCAGCCATACCCCAGAAGTGCTTCATGCATGAGCTCTTGCTCCCCTGAGTGCTCTTGAACTTGAACTGCCTGCAGGAATCATAAATGAAATTCTAGAAGTTTTTGGTCATACTTTGGCAATAGTTGCATCTGCCCTTGTATTGATCCTGTCCTGACCTTACTGATGACCTGAAGGTGACTGATGCACAGTTTAAGTCCTTGATATCTAAAGGCAAGATGTTCAGGCATTCTGCATTCAATTTAAGAGAAGTTTATTTTTCTAAAAAATTTAGTTGGGACAGGACATTACAGGATACCTACAGTAATTTGATTATTATAGTATGGGTCTTTTATCAAAAAACCTACTATCCAGAGTCTGTTTTATGCAAATAATTCAATTATTTTCCTTTTCTCTGTAAGGGCAGAGACACACTGTCAGATTGGGAGAGATTAGTTGCCCGGCGACAAATCTTCTCTTCTTCCAGGGGGGGGGGGCAAATAATCTCCCTGAACTGCCTTCCCGCTGGCTAGAATGAAAATCGCCGGTGGGATGGAAATCGGAACAATATGTTTTCTGAACACGTGGCAAGTTTCTAGAACTACCGGGGGATAAGGGAGTGCAATTGGGCCAGGGCCCACACCCCCTCAGGGCCCCCCGGCAGCTTGTGTACTGCCGATTTCCGGACGCAGCGGTCGATTTCGGGGGAAGATAATCTGGTACGGAGGGGGGCGGGGGCCCCGCTGCACATCCTGCACCAGGGTCTGCCCCCCTCCAGTTACGTTACTGCTCATGAAGCAACTTTGGAAAACAAAGTGCTCAGAGTGTCATCCCGCCGCCAATTTTCATTATAGCTGGCGGGAAGGCAGTGTGTCTCTGCCCTAAAACAGTACCTTGTACTTCATAGCAATTGAGCCGCATGAACCCATATTGGTGACAAAACAATCCTATGGGGTTAAATTAATGCTTAAATATTTAAATGATAAATGTTTAGTAGATTTTTGGAGGAATGTAAAAAAATGGCAAAGAGCCAAACAATTTGCACAAATAACAATAAAAATCTAATTTCAGAATGCAATATTCTACTTTAAACGGTTATTGCATTACAAATTTTAATTGCACATTGCAAATATTAATTGCGCACTTTTAAGAAGTGCTTGAAGGTGTCAATCTTTTTCAGCAAACATATCAGCTTTTTCAGTAAGAAGTTTTTTTACATTCACTGGCGCAAAGAATGAAATCCGCAAACCTTCTTCCACTGTTGGAAGTGGTCGCTAAACAGTTTCCAGGTTCGCAAAAGCGATATTAAATTCTCGCAAAGGAACATTTGTTTGCGCAAAGTTATATACAAATTACAGAAAAACTCTTTATCAAAGCACTGCCAGGACCCGCACAATCCGGATAATACATCCCATACTCTTGATTTCACATATGTTTTAATTTGATTTGGTATTTTAAAATAAAACTTATTTATGTCAATAGGCAACTTTAAAGTGTCTTAACATATCAGAGCACTGGAATGCTTACAATATCAATTGCAACCACCCCAAGAATAGAATCAAAATGTGTCGACTGTGGAAGTGTACGTAGAAGGATCACCGGCACACAGGAGTTTAGTCAGCAGGGCAAGCCCTTGCAATTTTATTAATGCAGTGCAACATTTTGGGGCACGCCCCTTTGTCAAGCAACAAAGGGGCGTGCCCCGAAACATTGCACTGCATTAATAAAATTGCAAGGGCTTGCCCTGCTGACTAAACTCCTGTGTGCCGGTGATCCTTCTACATACCTTGATTGGGCGGTTGCCGATTCCCCTACCACCGAGCACCAGGAAACTCTGCTTGGGTTTGTGAGGTGTGCGGTTTCTCCAAATTGGCTTGGGACTGTGGAAGTGTCCCTAACAAAACTGTAGTGGAATATAAAAACAGTCTAAATATTCTTTAATTCTAGGAATTTATTGTAAGCAATCAACAGGGAGCATTTACTGGATTTTGTTAGACACTTCCATCGTTTTGTTGGTTTGGGTTACTAGACCTTAAAGAAGCTTAGCATTTGTTTTTTAATTTTTTAATTAAAATGTTTGGCAGTGTTTATAAAAAACTAAACTTGAAGATAACAGTCTAAATATGCTATAGACAAATACAAGAGTCCTCTGCACTCAACCCATTATCAATATATTTAAGACAGAGACATTTTGTACATACTGCTACTGAAAAATGCCTTACCCTTTAAACAAAACAGGGATTGTTTGTCCATATATTGCAATATATTTAAGCTGGCCAACTAAGTCAAAGTCATCCCATATCTGGCCAGTCCTACGCTCAATTTTCATTTAATATATAACAGTCTAAGGGGCACATTTACAAAGCTCGAGTGAAGGATTCGAATTAAAAAAACTTCGATTTCGAAGTGTTTTTTTGGCTACTTCGACCATCGAATGGGCTAATTCGACCTTCGACTACGACTACGAATCGAATGATTCGAACTAAAAATCGTTCGACTATTCGACCATTCGATAGTCGAAGTACTGTCTCTTTAAGAAAAACTTCGACCCCCTACTTCGGCAGCTAAAAGCTACCGAAGTCAATGTTAGCCTATGGGGAAGGTCCCCATAGGCTTGCCTGAGATTTTTTGATCGAAGGATATTCCTTCGATCGTTGGATTTAAATCCTTAGAATCGTTCGATTAGAAGGATTTAATCGTTCGATCGAAGGAATAATCCTTCGATCGTTCGATCGCAGGATTTGCGCTAAATCGTTCGACTTCGATATTCGAAGTCGAACGATTTTAGTTCCTAGTCGAATATCGAGGGTAAATTAACCCTCGATATTCGACCCTTGATGAATCGGCCCCTAATTGTAAGCAATCAGCAAGTAGCATTTACTGGATTTTGTTAAAAACATACATCTTTTTGTTAGTTTCAGTTAATAGATCTTGAATAAGGTTATTATTTTTTTATGAACTATATGTTTTTCAAAATAGAATGTTATCAATTTACTCATCGCTGCTCTCTATATAGGCATATTTGACTAGCATCCAATATGCAGTGTTGCCATCCCATGAAACCCATATATGAGTGCTTGCAAGATGAATTGCTGAGATGGCTAAAACATTCTACAAATGTTGTAAATTCCTCATCAGAAAAAATGCTTTGTAAATAAAAAGTGGAAAAAGGGCAAGGCAAGGCAAGTAGCTAAGATGAAAAAAAATGTTTGTAGTTGCATTAGGTATCATTTAACTTTTTTATGAGAACTTGTTTTATGCTGGCTCAGACTGGCTCACTGGTATACTGAGAAAAATACTGGTGGTCCTAATCTTGCTGCTCCCCTTTCAGTGTCTTGTGCCCTACCACAATTTAGAGTCCACCCTCCTTCAATTATTCCTCCCTTCCTTCTGGGCCTCATTGATAGTGTGTCTCCCTGCTACTTACTTTGTGCCTCCCTTCTGGGCCCTTGGGTACACCCACTGCACATTGCCATACAAACTTTAACTTTATTCTTACAGATATTAATACTGTTAAAGATGGCCACGCATTTCACTGTGGAACAAACAGCCATCTTTCATTTTTATGTTGGTCCTACCTACCTTTCTTTCTTTGGCCTGGCTGACCTCCCTGCACCTCCCTTTAGGAGGC
This sequence comes from Xenopus laevis, assembly GCF_017654675.1. NCBI lineage: Eukaryota > Metazoa > Chordata > Amphibia > Anura > Pipidae > Xenopus > Xenopus laevis. The sequence continues at coordinate 74,209,847 of NC_054378.1, forward strand.
CTCACCTAGTGCATGCTTTCAGACTGACGTCACTTTACATTTAGGGGCATCTTCTCCTTCATTACAGCCATGAGAGAAAACTGAAATTGTGTTTGGTTTGCAAACCATTGGCACATTTCTTGGATTTTATTGATTATCTCCAAAATGTATTGACCAATCAGAGTTCTGAGTTACTTCTATATATGATTGAGTGAACATGGCAGCTTTTCACTAAAAAACCTGGTTCCATTAACTTTTTATCTTGCGAAGTTCACAAAGCGACGAAAAATTCCCTAAAAGCATTGAAGTCAATGGGCGTTTTGATTTTGAATTTTGATGCGTGTCAATTTTGATGCAAGCGTCAATTTTTATAAGCGTGACTATTTGGTCCAAATGCATTAAAGTCAATGGGTGTCTGAATAATTTTGATGCACAACAATTTTTATTCGTGCGCCAATTTTTATTTTTTTAAAAATTTATTGATGCAGCAGATTTTATCCTGGCTAAATGTCACCGCAGAAAGAAGAAAAAGTTTGTACCAGTGTCACGATAAAGCTCCTGCGCCACAAATAAGAAGCAATGCAAATGCCAAATCTTTAAGGTTGTGGACAAACAGGAACATAAAACCGCAGAAACTGTGCTGCAAGTTTTTTTTTATTCACAACATGTTTCGAGCTAGTGGCTCTTTTTCAAGTGTTAACTTTTCAAGTTTTAACACTTGAAAAAGAGCCACTAGCTCGAAACATGTTGTGAATAAAAAAAAACTTGCAGCACAGTTTCTGCGGTTTTATGTTCCTGTTTGTCCACAACCTTAAAGATTTGGCATTTTAATGTCACCGCAGTTTTGCAAATTAATTCGCTTGCGGTAAAACATGGAAATTCGAAAATGTATTTGCCCATCACTAGTGCATATTACTTTCAAGCAAGAGTGGGTGAGGTGGGTGGCAGTCACAGCAGCAAGTGCGCTTATGTGTTTTTTGGGCCCTTGAGTGTGAGGTTTTCTGGTGGACCCTAGGTACCTCAGACTGATACTGGTTTTATGCACTCTCTTATACCCACAAAGATGTAAGTGTATGCATAGATTAATAATAATTATAGTTAATAGAAACATAAGATTAGAACTGCTGGGATAACTTTAAAAGAAAATAGAATTGAAAGAGAGCATCATTCTTCTATAGACATATTAGAACCTGCTATGAAATGTAAACATTACCAAAAAAAGTAAACCCAGAATATATTAATTCTTGATAATCATGACAAAGCTTCCTATATTTTCACTACATATTTTCACATGTGCAAATAAATTGCAGAACAATTGTTTTATCCTCCATATTTCATGCAGTTTAAGACAACAAATCATTAATTAAGAACATAAATACTTTTCAGGGCCTGATCTGTTCCTCTGTCATCTGCACTCATACTGATTAGGTGAAAGACACAACTCATTTTTAAAACTGTGACCTGATCTTGGCAGAAGTATTAAATAAAAAGTCTGAAGTGGATTATGCTAAACTGATATGATGTCACCAAAAATATGCCTTAGTTTATTAACTTTCAGAAAATGTCAGAATACGAAGACAAATAATTAATACTTGTTTAAATTCTTTAACTTGAGTCTGCCAATGTAATGTTTAGTTTAATTGAAAGCCTGACATTTTCACTCAGCACATTAATGTCTAAACAGTGAAAGACCTGCCACTTATCTCAAACACACCATGTCTAGGAATGTGTTATGTGTAAGCTTGGCTTATTCGCATGTACACTAAGTATTCCTTTTCATCTCAGTTGTGCGTTTTTTATAAAATCACCCAGACACTTTTTCTAGTTTGGACACAATTATATATAAAACATACCATGTCACATATCAAAGATAGTTGCTGAACTTTGACTCCCAAGATAGCATCTGGTTGGTTATCTCTGCTGTGTAAAAATTTCAGTTACAAAGTCAACAGCATTGAGCTACAGAAACATAAACTATTTTATAAGAGAGGCTGGAAGCATGCTTTTCTTGCTAAACTTGTTTTGGCGTATGGTACTATGAGAGAGAATATTGAAAGTATATGTCATGATAAACATGGTTCCTGTGTAGGTGTGTTTAAAAAATATACTGTTATTAAAAAAAAATGTGCGCATATACACGATAAACAATAAAGTAGTGTAAAAATATAATGATTTGCAAGTTTAGTATATAATAAAATGGATGAATAGAATAAGGTTTTTTAAAAAGGTGAGATGCATACAAATTGCATTCTGAGTGGTCCCAATGCATAGTCAAGGTGGTCTAAAATTTTCTTGACAACTTGGAGCTTTACCTTCCCCAGAGGTATCACACAATTACAGTCAGACAGACTTTGTTAAATGGAATATCAAAGGTGGGGGCTTCTTATAACCTACAGCCTTCAAACAGGGAATATGTGGGTGGGAAGCACCCATGCTGCAGCATGCAAGACATACAGCAAAGCTTTTCACATCCAATTGCACTACAATATATGAAAACTTTTAATTTAAATAGGAATAAAATAACCTTTAATAGTCTCTCAGAAAAGAAACAAAATTTGATATTTAAAAATGTTATATTACTGAAAAATCTCAGAAATAAAGATTTATTAAAAAATTAATTTTGTCTGCCTTCCTGCTGTGATGCCCAGGCAACAAGTGGAGTCAAGGAGGGAGCAGTGTCCACAGATAATGAACTTCTGAAATCAATGTTAGCAAGAGAGCCATGACATTGTGACTCTTCATGACTCAGTTCTTATGGGACCCACAACTTTATATGGCTTAAATTACACAAATGATACTTTCCTAAGGGTTCCCAGGAAGTTCCCAATCCATAAGTAAAAACTAGGGCTAATGGTAAGTGACAATTGAGTATAATATGCAGTCAATAATGAGGTACAGGGTCAGGGTAGAAATCAAGCAGATGAAAATGTAGAATTAAACAGGACATGAAGGCTTTGATAAATATTGACAGTAAAGGCCAACCTTAAATCAAACGTTTGGGGCTATAAGATCAGATGTGCTCACGTGTCCTTTGTCAAGAACAATGGAAATTATTCAGGCACATGGATTAATCAGTGCAAAAGTGTGTTTAAAATGTAGTTTAGCAATGATGAAACAAATTGAATACATATAGATACCATCAAGGATATCTAGATTGAATAGATGGAGAAGGACTACAAAGTTTATGAGCAAATGTTTCTAGGAGGCATCTGACTTAGACACGAACAGGCCCGGATGGCCACTTCTGAAGCGAAAGTACTTGTGCTAAGCATGACATAACATATTCTGCAAAATGTGTCAATAAGTATAGTAGTCATGCAATCTGAAAACCAATAATTATTGGTCCATCAGTGCTTAGGAAAAGGCAAGGGAACAAAAAGGCCATAAGATGGAACTAGAGGCGGTATAAATTGTGGCACAACTTGGCACAAGATAGGGTAATTAAAACGTGGTCTTTATGCCAGAGTGGCTAGCAAGAATTGAATAATTCCCCACAACAAATCTTCCTGTGGCTTGTTGATTAGAAAAAGTATTTTACATTGGGGGGCATAGGGTTGGTGAGTAAATTAACCTTCTCAGTCGGTCTGAAAGCATAGTCTTGAAGCATAACTGATGTTTTCCAAATTTTTGCAACATGTAAAGGTAATTAGCAGAGGTTCCCTCTAGAAATTACCACACTTTTAAAGTAAGTTTTATTGTAAGAGTTTTGTGTTTCCCAGTATATTCTGGGTATATTTTATGGGTGATATTTTCTTTGAAAAAAATGCACAGGAATAAACATCAGACTGGAAAGGAGGACAGTGATGAAAAATAGCCCCTACTGAAATATTTGTATGTAGAAAGAGAAGTGTTGGAATTAGGATAGCATCAGATGCAATGGCTTATTTTAGTTTGGAGTGTGTTGCAGTCCAGACCAATGTAACCCTCCTTTTTAGTTGCAGTAGCATTTTGGACAACAATATGAAAAACTACTTAATCAAACTTCTGTAGTAATTACAGTGTCAAACTATTTCCCATCAAGGGCATCCAAAAAGTACCAAAACCATTATAGTAATTTACTCCATAACAAGGTGGAAGGAGTGACAAATAAGTAATATGAAATGAAGTCAAAGAGGACACTTCTCCAAGGCAGCCAGACAATATTACCTTAATGTCATTGTGGAATTGAACTGGGTATTTAAGAATCATTGGGGTGGTAGGAGAACTGAATACAAGTTAAGCAAGAGTCTCCTGATTAAAGGGATACTGTCATGGGAAAAAAAATTTTTTTTCAAAATGAATCATTTAATAGTGCTGCTCCAGCAGAATTCTGCACTGAAATCCATTTCTCAAAAGAGCAAACAGATTTTTTTATATTCAATTTTGAAATCTTACATGGGGCTAGACATTTTGTCAATTTCCCAGCTGCCCCTGGTCATGTGACTTGTGCCTGCACTTTAGGAGAGAAATGCTTTCTGGCAGGCTGCTGTTTTTCCTTCTCAATGTAACTGAATGTGTCTCAGTGGGACATGGGTTTTTACTATTGAGTGTTGTTCTTAGATCTACCAGGCAGCTGTTATCTTGTGTTAGGGAGCTGCTATCTGGTTACCTTCCCATTGTTCTTTTGTTTGGCTGCTGGGGGGGAAAGGAAGGGGGGTGATATCACTCCAACTTGCAGTACAGCAGTAAAGAGTGATTGAAGTTTATCAGAGCACAAGTCACATGACTTTGGGCAGCTGGGAAATTGACAATATGTCTAGCCCCATGTCAGATTTCAAAATTGAATATAAAAAAATCTGTTTGCTCTTTTGAGAAATGGATTTCAGTGCAGAATTCTGCTGGAGCAGCACTATTAACTGATTCATTTTGGAAAAAACATTTTTCCCATGACAGTATCCCTTTAACATCTCCCATAGACACAATTTGGGATTAAGTAGCATAAGAAATAAATCAGGGCACAAATGACTGATCATCAACTGAATGAGCATTGAGGTGAAAAACTATAGAATTAAAGACATAGGGGCATATTTGTAAAGGGTCGAATTTCGAATTTGAAAAACTTCAAATTTCGAATTTGAAAAACTTCAAATTTCGAATTCAAAAAGACCAACCGAAATTAGTTAAGTTTTTTTTGGCAGAATAAGTCAGTTTTCAATCAAATTGGTCAATATTCGGCCAAATTCGAATCGTACGAATCAAAGTAATATCGCATTCGATCGATTTCAAATCAAAGTATTTTCCCAAAAAAACTTTGATTTTTCAAATTCCAAAAATTAACTCCAAATAGGTTCTAGGAATTCCCCCATAGGCTAAAACAGCAATTCCGCAGGTTTTAGATGGCGAATGGTTAAAGTCGAATGGACAATACATGATAAATTTGGATATTCAAACTTTTTTTCAAAATCAAAATGAATCTGGACTATTCCCCAGTCGAGGTACACAAAAACAGCTCGAAATTCGAATTTTTTTAATTCAAAAATTCACCTAAATATTGCTTTTATTTCTGCAGTAAAGGAGAGATGCATTGATGTTTTTCTTTGTTTATCTTCTTGAGAAAAATGAGTTGTCCCAATTACACAGACTTCTCCAATAAGCTGGCAAACTTAAGTGGTTTGCAACCAAAGTTGCTTTATTGCTCACTATAAGCAGTTCTTTTAATTGTGTAAAGCGTGTATTTATTGAAGATTTCATTTGGTATGTTACAAACCTCTTCTCCAATTTCTTAGCTGGTCTTCATTTTTTTTTTACAGGTTTTAATTTATTTCCTTTCTATCACTGACCTTACAACCAATAAATAAATTGCATGTAAGCCTAAAATGTTATTGTTTTTTAAATATATTATTGTTATTCCTTTATTTTGTTCTTGCTATTCAGGCCCTCTTGAAATCATCCTCTATACCTGCTAATCGCTTATTGAGATGTAGAAACTAGATAGCAATTTAAAACCCAACCATGGAAACCACAGGAAAAACATGTAAATGATTCAAAACCACATGAAAACAAGCCTTGCCCTATGTTCAAAAGGCACCACCCAAATAACAAAAAAAATCAAACAAAAGGTACTAAACCTTGTATAAAATATTTCTGCTGTTTAGCGATGGAAAAAAAATGATATGAAAAAATGACCTTGTCGAGGAAATGTTCAATAAAAATTGTAAAATATGTCTGGTATCTCCACACTCTGGAAATCAAACAGAACTGTGCAGTTTCCCAGGCAGCTACCCCTATGGTCTATACTGCTTGCTGTGTCCAAGTCTAAGTGAAAATTGGAAAGCTTTTTTGGATGACAAGTCAGGGGCATAGCTAGAGGTTCATGGGCCACAGGGCACAATTGCATACACCTTACAGCCCCAGTAAAAATGTTTATATGCCTTCCAGTAGTAATACAACTATTTTTAAATAAACAGTTATTTTTGTGCATTTCAGTCACAGTCATTGATGTATTCTGTTTTGTTTGATATTTTTGCATAAGTACAATTACCATTTGTGACCATGGGTTTCAACAATGGCAAATTTCCCCTGTTATACTATGTAGTATCTTAATTCTTACTGTCAATACTTTGCAGGTTATTTGTCAACACTTATGGGCAGCATATGCTTAGTGGTTCTTACTTTTGCTAGTACAGGTATAGGATCCCTTATCCGGAAATCCGGTATCCAGAAAACTCCATTTTATCCAAATAATCCAAATTTTTCTCTGTAATAATAAAACAGTAGCTTGTACTTGAGCCAAACTAAGTTATAATTAATCCTTATTGGAACCAAGACCAGTCTATTGGGTTTATTTAATGTTTAAATGATTTCTAGTAGACTTAAGGCTTGAAGACCCAAATAACGGAAAGATCCATTATCCGGAAAACCCCAGGTCCCCGAGCATTCTGGATAACAGGTCCCATACCTGTAACTGAAATACCATAGTTATCTTCAATATTATACTGGCATTAAACATGATGGCGCTTAATTATGAAAATTTTGAACTGGGGAATCCAGAAAGGTTTCCTGCAACTTTATTTTTGTAAAATGTATTATGTATTCTTTTGCTGACAGTAAGGAACTGACACATTTATCAAAGCAATGCATTATGACAAATGTGTTACATTTGTAAATGAAGGAACTCAGCATTGCATGGTATTGGAATAACTTTGAACAGATCTGTATTTTTATTACCAAGTAACCATTGTTATTGATGGTTAATACATGTCTATTTAAGGAGCAGGCCCGGATTTGTGGAAAGGCCACCAAGGCCCGGGGCTAGGGCAGCAGAATTTTAGGGGGGGGGGCATACTGCCCAACTACACCCACATTGGTTCAGAAACACTTGGGATGCGGGGGAGATACAATCGTTTTTTTAAAGGGGACAGGGGTGACGAATGACAGCAGGCCTAAGGGCTCCTGCTATGAAAATCCGGCCCTGTTAAGGAGTAATTGGAGAAAGCATTCTATAGATGCATTTAGATACTATTATATCGGAAATTGCTCCCAATTGCTCCCAGTGCTCATGTACATTTGATACACAATTAGTTGTTCTGTTATTTATCTATCTCAAAACTCCCCTTGGAATCATGTAACCGGTATGTGACCATGTGTGTGCCAACCTCTTTGTGCCAACAGACTGATAATTGTTTTCTTTTTCTTAATCTGTATATCATGTTTAAAGTGATATTGACACTAAAAATTAATTGTAGAGATAAAAAATCCGAAAGCCTCTAAAATTCTGATTGGTTTAAAAAAGGTCCAAAAGGATTAGTGCTCCTCCTATTGACTTCTACAGCACGACAACTTTTATTTGGTGAAATTTAACACTAAAGGCTTTTGTGGTTTTTTTTTACTTAATGGATCTTGAATTTCTAGAGCTTTTTATAAATATAGGAAAAACACAATTTTTTTGTGATTGTTGGAAAAAGGGCTCTTTTATTAAAAGTTGAATTTCAGTGGTTTTAGTCGTTTTTGAAACCATGACTAAACCCATGATTGTGATTGACTATATAATAAAAAGTGCAAATGAAAAAATCTCTGAGCAATGCAGTAAAAAACCAATAGAAATTTGAGTTGTTCAGACAATTTCTTTTGAAAAAAAAATCTGAAAACCTCTAAAAGTCCGAATTGATTTAAGGAGGTCCAATAAGATCAGCACACTTTTATAGCACCTTGACAACGTTTACGTACAAGTTTTGCTTGAGAGGTTTTTGTGGTTTTAACACTTAATAAATTTCGAGTTTTTGGAGCTTTTTAGAAATAAAGGAAAACCAAAAATTTTTTGAGGTTGTTGAAAAAAGATCGCAATTTGATTGTTAGTGAGTGGGCCCCCAAACTTTACCTATGGGCCATTGTTTTTCACTGCTGTCTGCTTTTGTAATTATTAATTGAAGTTTCTAAATTTGACTGTTTTGCTAACCTGACTACGACTTCTCCTGTCAGAGTTTCTCCTACCTGTCAAGAGTTTCTACTGCTAATAGACTACTGCTGCACAAATATGGCAGCATGCAGGAAATGTGAATTAGATAAATAGGTGTCCTTATAATTACACTCAGTCTATAGCATTGTGCCTTAATAATGGCATGTCAATTTGCAGTGCCTTATATAATGTACAGTAGGGAGCACATCATCTCACTTTAAATATCCATTCAGGAACATGCCATCAAAGCAAAGGTACTCATTAATATGCAATGTTAAAGCCCACTTGTGCTTCTGTTCTGGCATATTGCATTGTGATTACAAGTATCGTAAAAAAAACTCTATATATTTAATCTCTGCTAGGCCCTTTATATACATAATGGTTCTCTGTGGTTGGAAATCACACGAGTGCCACATGTATTACCTCTACCCCTTATAAATATTGTTTTTTTCTTTAATAGCTATTAGAGATCTAGATACTTTTTCCTTAAATTTTAAACCATTCTCTATCTGTATCCCATCAAACCAGTACAGCTATAAAATACTGAACACAAAACCGGTAATAATATTCAGATTATTTTTTTCCTACCATATATTTTTTAACAGTCTGTTTTTAGCACAGTGAGAGTCATGGTATTAACTCCACAAAAATCAACCATAAATGTTTCCTTCTATTAAAAGACAGAAAACTCCTAGAGAAAGTAGCTGGGCGAGAAAAGTGCTGAATGCTTTATATTGTCGAAAAATGAATGATCTGAACTGGCAGCACATATAAATGACCTGAGAAAGCATGCTGATGTTAATTGATAACTGGGCTGGATTTCAGTTTTTATACTTCCACATGGCATTTTCATTGTATTAATGATTTAAGGAATAATTATTGTAAGGTAGAGTTTCCTTCTGAAAGTCTTCTCATTCGTTCTCTCGCCCTCTCTCTTCAATTCGTTCCAGATGTTGGCAAGTAAACCTGTGGAAAGTTTATACTTCTGAAGGATACTTCTTTTTCGGTCAGAGTGACAGCAAAAATGCAAGCAAACGAAATTCTTCTTCTTAGCAAGTCGATCTTTATGGGCTATCTGATTCTTCTGCAGTTTATTTTAAATTTTACCATACAGATGTCTTCGTGGTGACCAGTTTTTTTTAATATCGTTTTCTGAAGATCATATCATTTTCTCTCAGTATTGAGTTACTGTATACTTTGGAGTGTTTTGGAGCACTTGAAAGGCTAATTTCCTAATCAGGCTGAAGAGATGAACGCATAAAAAAAGTTTAGAAAGCCAAGCTGGCACTGAAAATTAAACACGGATTTACAACAATATGAAAGAAAAATAGCAGCCTCAATGTGACAATGTTATTGGATGAAAAATGAGAAAACTGTTAGAGACATGCATTTTTTAACTATTATCAGAGGTGCTAAAATATATACATTGCACATGCTTGGCACTAAAATATTATTTAATGGTTGTTCGGCGTTCCCCTGTCTTGAATAATAAAATATATTTCTTTGATACTGCAAAATTATTACAAAAATGTTTGTTTTGGGTCTGTAGCATAAAAAATATTCTGTTATTTTCTATGCCAAAAAATGTTACTTCAGCTTGTCTGTGTTTTCCAAAAAACATTTTTTTTATATCTACTGTATATATGCTGGCAGAATAGGTTTAATATACTTGATACTGTATGTATGCTGCAGAATAGAGTTAATATACTTGCTTTTTCCTGCCTAAAATTCCAGTTGTGTTTCTTATTACACTGCTGATTTCAAATAAACTTTGAACTGAAACTGGGTTGTTTTATTGACCCTTGATCCCCAATGCTGTTCCTCACCTTCTGTGTTTGTATACAGCCAGTCAATTTAAAAATATTCCAAGCACCTTCTCACTCAACTCACTGGATTGAAGAGTAGTGGTCTTGTGGCATATTCAATGAGTTTCTGCGGTCTTTTTAATGTTGGAAAAAGCTGTACTTTAAAGATATCTATACTGAGCCATCATGGGTTTTTAAAACTTCACTGTGAGTAAGGCCAGGGCTGGAATTCAAAGCCACACAGTACGAGCGCAAATTTGGCAGAAATTAGTGACCCCAGCTGCTTGTACTGCAGCTTCTTGAGAACCAGAAATAACAATGTTGTTTTTTGTTACTTTTGAAGAAGAGCAGTACATACTATAACAGATTTGGAAGTTGCTTGAATTTCTTTGGGTAGATTTTGTGAGGGGGTTGACATAATAACCTATTCATTTTCAGTACACTTTCCTCAAATCCTTTTGGCATAGATATTATCTTATGTAAGCATGTTTAAAACACTAAAAGGAGTGGGTGGGTTCAAGTACAAAATTATGTGTTTTCATACAAAAATCTCTGTGTGCGGCAAAATCTGCTGTATTCCCTGGCCCCAAAACATGGGTCTATACATGCAGTAGCACACTGCTCGTTAGAAACATTTGGGGGGTTATTTACTAAACTCTGAATGCAAAAATCATGAAAATTTGTGATTTTTTAAAATAAAATCAAACTTTTAAAAAATCACAAAATTTTTCTGAATTTATAAAACCCCGAAGATGGAAAAGTCAGAATCTGAAAATCCGGCATCTCAGACCTGTCAATGGGAGAAGTCCCAATGATTTATTGATGTGCGCTGGGTTTCTTGCAATACCCTGTAGTTTTCTGAGTTTTTCAGACAAAATCGTGAAATTCGTGAAAATCGGATGAAAAAATCCGAAAAAATCGTGAAAATCTGATTTTTTTACGGCAAAGCAAATTTTTGGGAAAATTTTATAATAATTAAGCGTAAAAAACCTGAGCGGATTTTATCGGAGTTTGTAGCAGAAAATATTGTAATAAATTTGGACTTTGATAAATAACCCCCTTGGTGTGAAATCTTATAGGCGATTGAAACAATTACCTTTCCTTTTCTCAGGGTTGTTTCAAATGCTTTAGATCTGACAAAAAACACACAAATGACTTATTTTTATTGAAAAGCTATTTACCATTGAAAATAGGAATACACATAAGAAGAGGTCTTTTTTAAGGTCTTTCTAAAATGGACAAGATAAGAGTACTTGATTTTCACTTATTACACATAAGAATGTTCATTGGCCAGCTGGTGCATGATTGATAAGTTTTTTGAAGTCAATCACCTGGATGGACACTCTATTATTTATCTGCTCCAACTTTGAAGAAACAGGCGATGAAAGACAATTTTTTGTGGCTCAATATTGACCAACACTATTTATTATCATGCAGAACAAAAGAATGCAAGTAGGAAAATAAGTCACACGTTTCAGAAGCTTTGTCATGCCTTAGGGGCTATTGTTGAAAACTTGTGCCTTAATTTTTTTCTGCTTCCTAATAAATTATATATGTCAATAGCCCACAGCAAATTTTGCATGCCTTCTCCCCTTTTTTCATGGACTACATTAATTTTGAGCAGTTGGGGAATGAGGGCAAAATGAGGGAAAATTTTCCACTAAAAGTTGAGGAAGTCCTATGCACTCGATTGCACTTCACCTGGTCTGAGATGGCAAAGGCAAGTCTGGCGAAAGTAAAATCCACATCTTAGTGAATTTGCGTAGTTACATCCATTCGCCAGAGCAAAAATTCGCCTGGCGATAGAGAGAGATCTATCTATCTTTTCAACCTAGACACATCTACTGACTACATCCCCTCATCCCATATACATGTAATGCTAATTTTGGCTATCCAGACCCAAAGGAGTTAATGTCCAGCTAGTTGTTAGCGCATGGGTTACATGTGACTCAAACACTGCAGGCTAGGGCCTTCGCTAAATGGAAAATTTAAGATTACTACACATCTCACACAGAACTGGCAGGCTCACAAAGAGCTCATAGATAGAGGCAGAATATAGCGAGGCACATAACTGACACAGAGCTTCAGAGGTAGAGGCAGGTGCATTCCCTGAGGCTGTAGTCAAGGCAGTACAGCATACCTCTAGGCAGAAATACCGCACACGTGGTCTGGATCCCACCCAGCGGAGTGGTCAGGGAGGAGAGCCTAAAGCCTGACACCCTATCCACTGTGGTCTCTTCACTGTAGGCAAATCCTGCAGCCTGGGAAGCTACTCCCTGCTACACCTCCTTGATGGAGCACAAAGCTGCTCTTTATCTCTTCCCTCTCTGTCTTACTCTCCTAGAGAGTCTATAACATTATTTTACTGCCACTTACTAGTCTCATTCACGGGGTCCCTACTCCCTGACTTATACACTAGAGGATCAGGTCCCTCTAGGAACATGGCTTTCTGGTCCTTGCTGTACCCAGGCTCCCCTGGGCACACCCAGCTGAATCAGTATCCAGCAGCCAAAGAGGAAGATCCACCCCTTCTCACTCACTATACCAGAGTGCGACAGGACGTGGTCACAGCACCTCCTGGCCAATAATATAACTATGCAGATTACTTCTAGCTACAGGGGAATCTGCCCAGCAACTAGTGAAATGAGGAAGTGAAAGGAATTAAAGCCGGAGGGGCACATTTAACTGTATGGTTCCCTACATACACAAAGAACATTGTAGACAAAATGGATTTGATGATTAAACGTTCAATATAATAAGATGTGTTTTTGTCCCATTTTCAGCAGCATCTTATGATATTAGGTTCTCTTGATGTAAGATAAAATGCAATAACAAGTGCATGATCTCAGTTTAGCAAGTGATGAGAGAACATTTTCACCAGGTATTGGGCCCCTAGAATGGGCAGTATATTAAAAACGTTTAGACTACTTAATTTGTTCAATGATGTTTTCGTGCTTCTGCTTGTTGTGTTTCAACAGCTAGCTTTCTATGAAATGTAGGGCAGTCTATCAACTATATATTTAAAATGCTGGGGTTATTTATGTAGCAAGTATCATTCACCTCTATACTAAGCCTTGACTGCCCATTAGTTTATTCTATACAGAAATATACCTAGTGGTGTCTAATTTCCAAACCGACTGGGGATCATTTATCAACACTGGGCAAATTTGCCCATGGGCAGTTACCTATAGCAACCAATCAGCGATAAGCTTTTTAAAGCCAGCTGCTAGTAGAACAATGAATGCAGCAATCTGATTGGTTGCCATGGGTTACTGCCCATGGGCAAATTTGCCCAGTGTTGATAAATGACCCCCACTGTCTCTAAAATTTCTGTTTCTGCTTACTCCATGTTTATGATAGTTTGTGCACATTACATATAAGTATGGTGACATCTAATTTGTATATGTGAACAATGAACCAATCAGAGATGCCCCCAAACTGGCAAATCGACGTTTGTCAAAAAAGTGCACGTGTTCTATAATACACACATTATATTTAAAGACACGTCCCCTTGGGCCAAATGCACTTAATAAAAATAAAAAATAATAAAAATTAAATATACCTTAGTGCTCCTGCATTCCCATTGACTGTAAAGAACCCAAAATATTTATATTTTGCATAGCGTGTATTTGACCTTATCACTGTTGAGTTGCGTTGAATATTACGACTTAGTGGTTTCACACACCCGCCAATTGTAACTTACAGTATATCCCTATATATTTATCCCTAATTTATTCACTTTGTTAGAGGCTACAGTGTTACCCAAAACCTTAGTCTCCATCAATAAAGTTTCATAAGTCCTGTGAGTACGTATCCTTTGACTGCCTTTGATTTTATATATTTTTACATACATATGTACATTGTTGACATATGAAGTTAAAAACCAAGCACCAGGTTTAGTAACCAATCAGATGTTTGCTTTCAAACAGGTGGAAAGTAAATCCAACCTAATGGTTGCTTACTATTTGAATTGATACAAATTTAGCAACTTTTAGTACATTTACCCCCATTATTGCAATTGATGACTATTCTTAGCTATTCCAATAGGTTGGACATTGCCACATTTTCTGATGTGTTTGCTGTTTACCCACAGTCCATAATATTTTACAGTGGGTAACTGAAGAATGGAAGACCAAATACGGCAGGATCTTTACCCCTCATATACTATATCCTCATATACTATATCTTTTGTGGCCTATTTGGACAGCTTAAAAAGTAAAAGTGAAAGTTACTGTTGTGTATTGGCTGCATGAGAGCCTGCTAATAAAGCACTGTTATACTCTACTCATCCTCGGCTACCCAAAACATAACAAATTGGCGACAGGATGGCTCTTCTACCTCTGCAGCAGCCTGCACCTTTTCTTCCAAACCCTCGTGAGCCTACCATACCTTTTACTGCTTGGATTCGTATGTTTGAAAATTATATTATTGCTGCTGACCAAGGGGAGATTTCTGCTACTAGAAAGCATGCTTTACTTATTCACTGCCTGGGAGCAGAGGGACAGGGTATATTCTATAGATTTCCATATGATACTTATGAAACTGCTCTTACTGCTATAACATTTTCATGCCAAGAGTAAATGTGGTTGCAGAAAGATATAAATTCCGCCAACGCGAACAACGTAATGGCGAATCCACAGAACAATTTGTAGCAGCTTTGAGAGAGCTGGTTGTTACCTGTGAGTTTTAGAAGTTAACAGATGAAATGCTAAGAGACCAAATAGTGGAAAAAAAAACCTCACCTCTCATTAGAGACTGCTCCTAGAGCAGGATTTAACCCTTGCAAAGGCTATTACAGTTGCTAGCCAAATTGAAACAGCAGTGGCAGAGGCTAAAACTGTCAGTCAGGGAACTGCTGGGAATGTACAGATTGTGAATTCAACACTGTGGCCTAATAATGCACAGTCACAGGCAAAATACAGTGCTAAGGAAAGGGATTCACCTACACTGCAAAACCGTGCAGCAAATACAAATAGAAAATACTGCTTTTGCTGTGGTTCAACACAACACACTGCAAATCATGTTACATGTCCTGCAAAAGCTTAATGGTGCTGCAAATGCACAAAAGTAGGACATGATCTGTCGTAGTTCTGCTAAAGATGTTAATGAAGTCACTGCTACAAATGTTACAGTATTACGGTAAGTGTGGATAAAACTGGTACATTTATTCCAGACAAGTTTATATGCACTGTCAATCTAAATATTGCTTCTGTTGACAAAGGACACTCCATTAACCTGATGCTTGACACAGGTTCAGCTGTTTCTATACTACCAAAGGATATTTTCTTGAAATACTTTGCAAAATATCCGCTTGTTGCACCTGCCCTGAAACTGGTCAGTTACTTAAAGGATCCAATCCCTGTGCTTGGTTGCTTGTCAGTGACTGTACAATTTGAATCAAATACTGCAAAATGTGACTTTTACATTGTGAATAAGGGTACTGCTATACTTGGAGGGGATCTCTTTGCTGCATTAAACCTACAATTAGTTGATGGTCTCATTACTACAGCACCAGTGCCTGCCACACAGCCAGTGTCTAAAATTTCACCAAAAAGCAACACTTCACTGGGTTGTGCAAAGAACTTTGTGCTCAAAGTTAAGTTGACACCAGATATAAAACCAGTACCATTTCCTGATGCAGCATGGGAAAAACTTGCTATTGATACTATCGGTCCTTGCTCCTATGGACTGCAGATTTGCTATAACCTTGATAGACTATTACAGTAAATGGTCTGACATTGCATTTGTTTCTCATATTACTTCAGCTACAGTAATAACATTTCTGTCTACTGTCTACTGTCTTCAGAAGAGAATGTAATCCAAAGGAGTTAATATCAGACAACGAACCACAGTTTGTCTCATATGAGTTTGAATCCTTTCTGAGAGAGAGGAATATTGTTCATAGGAAATCTTCAGTGTATTACCCACAAGCAAATGGAGAAATCGACATTCAACCGAAGTCTGAAAGAAGCACTACAGACAGAAAATCTTACTGGGAAATCTTGGAAAGTATTTCCAACAGAGTTCCTATATAACTACAGAACAACGTGCCATGCAACAACCCAGTCATCTCCTGCTGAATTATTACATGGCAGACAGATGCACACTAAGTTACATGTTGCAGACATCAAACTTCCACAAAATACTGTGCCAACAAAATCATCTACTGCTGACATTGTCAAACATCAACAAGCCAAATGCAAGGCTTATACTGAAAGAAAATGTGGTGCAAGAGAAGTACACTTTCAGCCTGGATCTTAAGTCAGAATTAAGAAACCAGGAATACTGAAACAAGGACAATCTAAATTTACTACACCACTTGAAGTGAGACGCCAGAGAGGACCATACACATATGAACTGTCTGATGGTCACATATGGAATGCAAGTCGTCTTGCTCCTGTTAGCTATGACTTTGGAGAAGCTACATTTGATGAAGGACATTTTCCTACTCCTGATGCCAACTTCAATGGGCCTGAAGAAAGTGAACCTATAAGGCGTACTGAGAGAATCAGAAAACTACCTGCATGGACCCAGGACTATGTTATGTGAATAATGTATATAATTGCTTTAAAATGCATTGTTGTTGTTTATTACATTTGCCCAAATGTTTTCCTACTATAGGGGGAATATGTGGTGTTTATACAAATGGCCTGCAGATGTCACTGTGCCCAGACTTATACTGTGCATACTTTGACAGCTTAAAAAGTGAAAGTGAAAGTTACTGTTGTGTAATGCCTGCATGAGAGCCTGCTAATAAAGCACTGTTATACTCATCCTCATACTCATCCTCGGCTACCCAAAACATAACAGGTGTCATAAGGAAAACTTGCACTTCTGCTCACATGCTGGTAAAAAAATACCCTACTCCCTCCTAAAGCTGTTTCATATTTGTTTGAATGGGAAATGTGCTGCCTATTGTTTGATATTGGGTTTGCTTGAAAATGCTTACTTTTGTATTCTTGATTTTTGCCTCACATTGTCAGCTTCTCCTATATGTTTCTTGTGTGTGGAAAAGAAACAGTTCTATTTGAGACAGTGATAATCAAAATGCTAACTTTGCCATTGGCCCTTATATTGAGGAACAAGCAATAGTGATATAAATAACAAACATACCTAATTCATAAATGATTAAAAAATGAATACAGGTATGGGATCTGTTACCTGAAAACCCATTATCCAGAAATCTTCAAATTATGGAAACAATATCTCCTTTAGACTACCTTTTATCCAAATATTCCAAATTTTTAAAATTATTTCCCTTTTCTCTATAATAATAAAACAGTACCTTGTAAATGATACAAACAAAGATATAATTAATTGGAGCCAAAACCAGCCTATTAGGTTTATTTAATGTTTACATACTTTTGTAGTAGACAAGCTATTCAGATCCTAATTACAGAAGGATCTATTACCCAGGAAAACCCAAGGTAACGAGCATTCTGGATAACAGGTTCCATACCTGTATTACTATATTAACTGTGTCTCTATGTTGGCAATTGGTCCATGTTTTTTGTAACACAATAAACAAAATGCATTGCAATAACATGTTGGTCTCTGGCATTTTAAAGTTTATGAAGAGCTAATTTTACTAGGTTAGCTTATAAATGAAAATGTAAAAACCTTACCCTTTAGACCTCACAAGGTTTCAATTAAAGACCTATTAGTCTGAGTAATTCCCTACATGATATAGGTTTGCATAATACAAACATTTTGGACTTTCCAGACACACACATGAGACTTGGCACTTCATCATGCGGCCAGTATAGATATATAATAGGGGAAATTACTGAAAATAAATATGTCCTCCAGAACCAGGAGAGCTGTAAATTATTTTTTGTTGTTGTTTGAAAATGAAATGGGACCAAATCAAAAAGGTCAGCTTATCTCCATAATTTAAGATGGGGAAATACATTAAATTATATACTGTTTTATGAACTTTGCGATACTGTATCTGGAACATGTTAGGAAAAAATGCCCAATAATTTTTTGAAAGATATACAATAAGATACATTATATTTAGTAAAACTACTTCCAGGACATTTGATCTACTTATTAAAATATGAATTTGTTGTGTGTAAGCTGAAGTAATATTCAGCAGGCATTTAGGAAACAAAATACAACAATAACTAACTATATATATATATATATATATATATATATATATATATATATATATATATATATATATATATATATATATATATCAGAGTAAGTTTTTGTAATGATTGCCGCTTACCCTGGTGGTCTAGTGGCCGGCAGGGACGCCCGCCGCATAGTGGTTCCTTCCTTATGCGCCGGCGTGATGACGTCACGGCACAATGCCGTGAAATTTGAAAGTATTTAAAGGGATCTCTGTATGGAACACATTCCCGTTGTTAGGTTCTATTCGTTAGTTTCCTGGATGTGTATTCTTTGTGTATCAAACTGGCTTTATTGTTATTGACCCTTGCCTGCCAGCTGACTATTCTGAACTCTCCAATCCTGATCCTAGCCTGTCTGACCATTCCTTGAACTATGCCTGCACCGACCCGGCCTGTCTGAATTTTCTCAACCCTGCTTGTGCTGGCCCGGCCTGCCTGTCCATGCTATATTGTCTTGCCTGTCTTCCAAACTGTGTTGTTTTCCATCCAGTATCCTTGGTATAATGACTGTGCCCCTTTGCTCATCCAGAACCTTTTGCTTTGCTCCTCTCTTATCAAGACCTGGTGGCATCCAATTAGCGGAGGGCTCCTCCCGCAGAGAAAGGCGGCTGTTTTAGCTTGAAGCAAGAGCCGAGACCAGGGAGCCTAGTATTTACAAATATTGAATGTCCAGGAAAGAAATGAGATTAGTTGTGCTTTTCTGCTAGTCATACAGATCTTATTTTCAGTCATTTAGAATTGTCTGCAAGTGCATGGTCCCTAAAAATAATTAATGTTTGATCAATTTCATAAAAGGGAAATGTGAAAAGCCAGGTCAATTCCCCAACTGAGTAGCACCTGTCTTTGGGACCAGACAGATATCCTTGACCAAAGCCTCTTGCTTGGACAGTTTTATGCAAGTCAGGGACAGGCCAAGCCGGACACCCTAGGCAACCCAGTCGGCTAACTTCCCCCCCACCCGCTCGCGTGCGTATGGTGCGCAATAATAATATAATAATAATAATAATATAGGTGCAACGAAGGGGAAAGCGGAGGGGCAGTTTGAGGCAGGGGAGGGATGGACAGAAGAGGGAGGGCCAGACTGGGGAGGGATGGACAGGGGAGGGAGGGACAAACAAACAGAGGAGGGAGCGTTGGACAGGGGAGGGTTGGACAGAGGAGGGAGGGACAGAGCAAGGAGGGAGGGATGGCCAGAGGAGGGAGGGACAGACAGAGGAAGGAGGGAGGGTCGGATAGAGGAGGGAGGGACAAGCAGAGGATCAAGCGACAGAGGGGGTACGTGAGACCTGCAGAGGGGAGCAAATTTGGACTAGGAGTAGGCAGAATAATCTTGAACAGACACCTGTCCAGCGCCCCCACACAGGGGCACGCCGCCAATGAGGCGAGCTGAGCCGCTCGCCTCAGACGGCAGCGCATGAAGGGATTCCAGGGGCGGCAAAAAGCCATTCCTGCACCTTTAAGAGACGAATTTCCGGTTTTTGAACTGGAAATTCGGCTGTACTATTGCGAGAGAGCGCAATTGCGCTCCCCACAATAGTGTTTCTGCCTCCCCTCCCCTAAGTTGGTGAGGGGGGGGCGGCATTGCAGGAGCCGCCTCAGTCGGCTCCTTAGTCAGAACCGGCGCTGCCCCCACAGAATTGCACCCTAGGCAGATGCCTCTTCTGCCTTCCCCTAGTTCTGACCCTGATGCAAGGTTATGCAAAGAAACTCTCCTTTAGTGCCTGTGGAATAGCAATTTAGTAAGAAGCAGGAATATTGACACAGAATGCATCCCTATTGCACATCATGTCAGGTGCAAATGTTTGCATTTTTTTATTGCTTAAAGCTGAAGTGTAAATATGGGAAAGCAAGGTTCAATTTTTGTACTTTGTTCATTGCACCCCTTTAGCGAACAAACCATGAAAAATAAACCCAATATATTACTGGATGTATAACTATATATACAGTGTTTCCTGTATAGTAAGGTAAAACTAAAATGCTGATGTTGCCAAAATGATGTAGAGTCAAGTTAACAAACAATTTTACAGATACAGAATGCTGGATTATTATATAAGACATGTATATACATAAACCACAAGAACTTAGACTCTGATTCTAAGTTATTCTGACCCCCATGCCTTTCATTGTCCAAATACAGATGCAATCAACAGTTTTCAAAACAGACAGACCACAGATAAATCATTACAAGCAGTGAAGAGTGAAATGTTTCACCACATTTAACCTAAAAAGTTACGCCCATAGACTTCACTGGGTGAAAAAAATTGACACTCATACTTTAATGCATTTTCTAAGTTTCACAAATTTTTGGCAAAGCTAAACAGGTCAGATTCGCCCATCACGAATCACAATCAGGAGTGCACATACTTTAATTATGCAAGGTCTACTTTTAGTGATGTTGTCCCATTATGATCTAGATCCATAAAAGCATTGTTGGCATTCTGTTCCATGGAAAATATTACTTAAATTTTGATTTATGAAAAAATGTATAGTTATATTTAACAAACAACTATTTTTTTATGTAACCTTAGCATAATAAAAATCTGTTAAGCATGAAAAAGGAGGGTGATTAAGACAAGCTGTTTGTTGACAGTATCTTGAGATCTACTGATCACCAGCTAAAGGTCTACTGGTAGATCCTGATATACTTTTTGGGCACCCCTGGTTTGGAGTGTATTAAAGCACCCTAAAGGAAACCTACACAAATATGGAACGAACATAAAAACTATGATCTGAAAATACTTTTTGGACGCTAACCCGAGAGGCATAGCACTGTAACACAGCAATGCTAACCATTATGCTACCATTCCAGTGCACGGCCCATTTTGCACTTCATGGCTCAAGTTTCCCTGGCTCACCACTCTAGTAGGAACCTCATGGCAGTTAGTGAAAGTTGTTTTCAGTATGGCATGGCAACCACAAGGATGCTTAAAATAAACGTATCTAATGGAGTATGGTTTATGTGATAAAGAACACATGGAGGTTAGGACACCATTTGGAATTTATATTTGGATTATAATTATAGCAGATATAAGGGCATTTGTTTCCTCCTACTAAATAAATTGCAAAAGCATTGCCCTTAAACATTTTTACAGTGAAATTATGTTGATTTTGGACTACCTTCTCCCTGTCAGAACAGAACATGAGCAATATTACCCAGTGCATATATACTGTATAGTTGGAGAATATTTTTACATTTAATCATATTTAAGCTCCCTATTGAACTGGACCTTTGTGTCAAGAACTGTGCTGAATTTAGTTGAACAGAAGATTTGCCACAGGGTTGAGCTAAGCAGCAATTATTTGAAACATGACCTATGTTTGTCTGGAGGGGAAAAGTTGCTCCAGGCAAATGCAAACCTAATGTACTTAGGTCCCACTTTGTGGTGGCTGATGTAGGAGGATGTGTTTCCAGAAGGGCACTTCTTTGAACAAAACAAATTAATCTGTCAGTTTCCAGTGACGGCTAACTATGCTGCCCATTCATTATTTTTCTCTCTTTTTCCCCCCTTCTTCCTATTTCTTATCTATATACATTAGCTTAAAAGTTTAAGTTTAAAGAACATAGAAAAGTAAAAAAAATATTTATTATTAGTTTTAATTGTACATAGTATACACTCTATGGGATCAATTTATCGTGTATTTACATTTTACAGGAAGTAGTGTTAGTAAAACACTTCTAGCCATTTAAGACTTCATTTATTTTCCACACTGAAACTAATAATGGCCTAAATGGGTGTCATTGCTTAGTGCTACTGCTAAGATGACTACCAACACCCCAGAGATAATTGTATTTGACTGCTCAAAGCAGTTCAAAATCTTCAGATGAACTAACACATCTATCTGTATCACTTGTGTCAAATCTTAACACCTTTCTCACTGTCAAGAAACATTTCCTAAGACTTATGGGCTTATTTATTAATAAATCAATTTTGGTTTTTGTACTTTGAATAAACTCACAATTTAGACAAACCTGAATGTTTGCTTATTTATTAATTGAATACAATCAAGGAAAAAAATTATGCTGAAGTTTTACATTCCAGTTTTTGTGCTTAATGAATAGCAAACATTTCGTTTTTAAAATTATAAATCAAATTTGTGAGTTTTGTTGCTAAAAAAATTGAAAAACTTCTAATTCAACATTGATAAATCACTCCCTTATTGTTGATAAACAGGATCAGATTTTTGGAAATCCTTTTGATTCCCTGTTTTTCCCCTGGCTTTAATAAAAAGGTGACTCATTAAGGGGCCCATTTACTAACAATCGAATTTCAGTTTTTCCACAAATCTCGAAAAAATTGTGGCTTTTCTATATTTCTTAAAAGCTCTACAAATGTGAGCTATATTAACAATTTACTAACAATTACATTTAGTTTTTTCCCACAAATTGCGAAAAAATTGCGGTTTCCTTATATTTCTAAAAAGATTTGAGATTTATTAAATGTAAAAAACAATAAAAACCTCTAATGCCAAACTTCGCCAAGTAAAAGTTGCTGAGGTGCTATAGAAGTCAATGGGGGCTGCGCTGATCTGATTGGACTGTTTTAAATCAATTCAGACTTTTAGGGGCATATTTACTAAAACTCAACGTTTTCTCACATTATTAAAATAAATTGACGAAACTCCCAAACCCATATGCCCGTAATTTACCAATAAAAAGTCGCTCCAAAATAGAGTATAAATTCAAATCGTGCTACTTTTTCAAAATTGTCAATACAAAAACTCGAATTTATTGAGTTGTTGGCTGAAAAACTTGAATTTATCAGATTATTTAACAAAAATCAGAGCAAATAGCCCAAAAATTTTGAGAATCCTGAAAGTAAACAACATATTCCAATTGTTAAAGGGACAATCTGCCATCGACTTCTACGTGATTTTGACAGGTTTTAGCTGGAGTAATTTAAAAACATTCAAGGTTTTTTCACCATTTAAAACTCTACCAGAAAAAGTTCAGACTTGATAAATAGGCCCCTTAGGAGGTTTTCAGATTTTTTTTCAATAGGATTTGTCAAAAAAACACCTTTTAGAGTTTTTTGAGGTATTCCTATTTTTTTTAACGCATTGTTCAGAGCTTTTTTTAGTTAGTACTTTTTATGTTCAGATATTTTAATAAATTCAATGACAATCATAGTTTTAGAGTTTGTGAGTTTAGTCATGGTTTCAAAAATCTCTAAAAACACTAAAATTTGACCTTTAATAATTAGGACTCCACATGTCAGTACTAATATCATGCTGAATGCACAACAGCCTTAATAAATATTACTACACTTTACACTGTGCAAAATAAGTATCTATATGCTTGCATATGGGTTATTCCATCATTTTAGCTTGATATACAGTATCTATCTAGTATCTATCTATCATCTATCTATCATCTATCTATCTTCTACTATGATTCTACATTGTATATCTAATAATACAAATAAATACATTTATCCATCATATTATAAACATGCATTTATTTCTCTTGCTTTCCATTTAGGGTTATTTGTGCATTCTCTCATTTGTCTAAACGTCTTTATGAAATCAAAATATCCTTGACAAACCATATTGCTTTCCAAAACTTTCTATTGTTTACATACACTGACTCACTAGTTCCAATGTCATATAGTAAATATAAATAATCGAATAATAGAACAAAGTAGTATCTCAAGGAAAGAACCCTTTGATACACTTATTCAATAGAAACTGTCCCTTTAACCTCAGCTTTCTCTATTTTAACCCTCTACCAGTTTTCTTTATAAGTGCACATTATAGCCTATAAATACTATATTAATTACAGTAATTTGGCAAAAAATGTTAACAAATGTTGCACTAATGCCTAATATACACATTTTAGGGTTGTCCCAGTAAGCAGTAGGGCCCCAATGAAAACATAGAGTCCTATTTATTAAAATTTGAATTAATTTTTTTTCACAAAAATGTGTGGTTTTCCTACATTTCTTGAAAGCGCAAACAATTTGAGATCTAAAAAAACCCACAAAAATACAAAAATTTGTCAGATATAGTTGTCAAAGACCCTGTTCTATTTATGGTGAATATTCAATACAATTAAAAGGCTTTGCTGTGGACCTTGGACCATGACTTCATTATGAAGAAATTAAATGTAGCAATAGCTGTTTTGCATCTCTTGAATGGCTTATGTTCTGGCTTCTGTGATGTAATATATTGCATCTAGTTGCAAACTGTCCATTGTCGATTGTGGATTTCTCCATTAAAATAAAAAACTGATTATTAAGTTACAGTAGGAACTAAGAAAAGATTTCCATAATTCATTGTGCTATGATCAAAGGGTAATTCTTGGTGGTGTTCTTCTCTGTTACATTCAAAACACTAGCTTCGCTCATTTAAAGTAATGAATCCATTTTTAATTCTCTGATGAAACCTTTTCACCCCTTCCCCTCTCAGTTGTAGTTCCTCAAATCACTAATTTTTCCTTGTATAACTTGCTGCTTGTATGCTCACACTTTCAGCCTAGTATTGCAAATTTCTTTAGAAAGTTCCATTAATCATATTTGTAGACATATGGTCTATATAGGACAATAATATAGTATAATAACGGATGTAATAATAACTATATAACATTATAATGTTATTAGCTCACTACGTTTTAATTGGTCAGATGCCACTACAATAAAATAGTTTCTATCATACAATGTCTATTCAGAATACACAGGTGTTTCAAATGATCTTAGGCACAGTAAGTGCATAAATATTGCATTTTGCTGAAATGACAATAATAATGATAGTTCATGGTCATTGAGATAAAATAATTTGTATCATAGTAAATTCAGGCTTGGATAAGGAGTATATTGTAATTATACTGTAATGCGACCCTTGTGAGTCTGATTTTCAAAGACACACATTAAAGTGGCAGGCAATCAACAACTCACAAATTGTTACAGAACAGAGACTGAGGTATTTATTCATAATTCCCTTGAGGACTTTATGAAGAAAAAAGGTATGAAACACTCTTTTATTAGACATTAAGGTAGGATAGGTTGCACCTTAATCTACTTAAAGATGACCCTTTTTAGAACAAAGCACATCTCCGCATAGGCTTTCAGAATTTCCTTTCTAAACCTCTAGGAACAAAAGAATGGAATGTATAATTTTATTAGATACATTCAATGCTTTGATTTTACTTAACAAGATACAAATGGGCAGGATCAGTGTTATAAAACACCCCAGCTCATTATAATGTATTAAGTGTTGGCCTTAACAGATTTACTTCCTACATTTACTTTTTAATAATCACTACAAATCAAAGGCATATTAAATGTGTTGAGAAGGAAAATATTTTCAATTACATTCTCATGAATCCAAATCTTGTGCTCTGTCAGTAATCATGTTAAAAGGGAATCTGCCATAGAGAAGTCTAATTAATAAACTACATTTTTCACTTTTTTATAAGTATTAAGCCCACACTTGTTAGATCTTGTAGAGGCAGTAAGGGAAAACTGTGATTCAATTGTTCGTCCAATGGTCATAAGCTGGCAGTAAGTACAAAGCACCCTGGTGTATTGCACCCATTGGAGCTCCCTAGCTTAGGTGTCCAGGGATGGTACAAGGGGATGTTTAAGTACCACCACCAGTCTACCCTTTCTGGATACAGTTTTGTTGAAATGCAGGCAAAACTGTATTCATTGGAGCTGCACAAATCTTTGAACCCCATTCCACAAAGACCTGCACCTATGGGAGCTATGCACAGGGCATAGTGCAAAGTGCAAAAAGCATCATGCTTTGCATACAATTTTTACCATTTGCACCTTGCCCTGAGCTTGTTAAAGTGAGACCGATGGGTTTTAACTTGTGGTTATAACTGTTTAAATACAGTAAAGGGTATAATGACTCAAAGGGGTAAACAGAGGTGCATACTGTATATAAATCCATATGTCGATAGAATCCAGTCTTGTCCTCATCACAATTCTAGATATGCAAAGTGAAAATATGGCATATGCTCTAAATTTCCCTATCCCACACATATTCACAAATATATTACTTGCAGCCTTACTGAAGATTACATTCCTCAGTTTAATGTTGAGCTCCAGGTCTTTCTACCTATCACCACACTGTGGTTATCCTAACTGCACCCAGAGAGGTCTGTTTCATTGTCTCACACATCTGTGCTCTTTTTAATGACACTTGGGGGCCGATTCATCAATAGTCGAATATCGAGGGTTAATTAACCCTCGATATTCGACTGGGAACTAAAATCGTTCGACTTCGAATATCGAAGTCGAACGATTTTGCGCAAATCCTGCGATCGAACGATTCGAAGGATTTTAATCCAACGATCGAAGGAAAATCCTTCGATCAAAAAATCACAGGCAAGCCTATGGGGACCTTCCCCATAGGCTAACATTGACTTCGGTAGGTTTTATCTACCGAAGTAGGTGGTCGAAGTATTTTTTAAAGAGACAGTACTTCGATTATCGAATGGTCGAATAGTCGAACGATTTTTACTTTGAATCGTTCGAATTCGATCGAATTCTATCGAATTCGATCGAATTTAACCAATTCGATGGTCGAAGTACCCAAAAAATACTTCGAAATTCGAATTTTTTTACATTCGAATTCTTCACTCGAATTTTGTAAATCTGCCCCTTGGTGTTTATCAACAGTTCAATTTCTACTACTTCATCTTAAGATGTATTGTAGATTTGTACCTCCAAATGTATGTCTAACTGATAATAATCTACTTTTGATGTATCTAACCTTAATGGCCCTATGATGAGTCTCTTTCAAATGAAAAGACATTTCAAGTAACATACTGGTAACAAAAGTTTGGAGATCCTATTAACTGAATTAATGATGCACTCACAACATTAAAGGATAGGGGATGACTATTATGAGCTTATACATGATGCTGTGCTACTGGAACACACCAGCAGCTACAGAAAAAGATTTGGAGGATCATTTTTTGTTAAAGGTTATTTAGATCTTCTTGAAAAACAGCAAAATGCACCAGACCCATGTATTTGGCAGACAATAGAATTGAAAAAAGAAATAAAGACACAGAGAATGATGTAACACAGTGCTCAAATCAAGGAAATAAAAAAAGACAAGGCAACATTAACAGATGCATCATCTCCACTATTGTGTATTACAATAAAAGAAATCTCTAATTGTAAAAAAACAAAACCCTAAATTAATGGGTTATTGCATAATAAAAATACCACTATGGCACCGCTGAGTAAAACAATATGGAGACTTTTTTGGGTGTCTAATAAGATGTATCGTTGGGCACACATTTCCAACTACTGCAGAAATCAGTGTGTTAAAAAACAATATATTTGTTAATGTAGTTATTTTCTGTTTCACAAACTTTAAAACATAAAGACAAAATATTGAACATTGTGGCATGTGCAGAAAATGTTTGCAACCTCCCACTTGTTCAAGTGCCTGACCCTATTTATCTCCTTGATTCTTAATAGCCTTTAGGAGTAGTGATGGGTGAATCTTACCCATTTTGCTTAAAAAATCACCAAAAACAGAAAAGTGTTTTTTCGCATGACAATTTTTCAAGCCATGCAACATTTTTTAAACCAAAAAAAAATTTTTTTCACCATCTTTTATAGTTTGTTGGTGAGTTTTTTATAGTTTGTTTGGTGAGTTTTTACATGCTGAAAACTGTAAAGCTTAATAAAATCTCTGTGATGCCCCAAACTTTGGACTGTCACTATTATGGGATCCTATAAGCAACTGAGTAAGCATCAGAAAATGAAGCTAATTTGTGCATAAAAAAGTAGGGGAAGGCTATAAAAAATAGCGAAACACTTTCAGCGCACCTTTTCCACAATAAATAATGGCCTCCATGGCAGTTAAATGTAGCTGAGTGCCACTGCCACCATCCGCCATCCTCGTAGCACAGCTCACAAGAAGATGGTTACATATATAGTCACAAAGTTATTTCTGTATGTTAGAGCAGCGGACCTGTCACTACAAAAGAGTGTGATGTCATCAAGATACAATTTGACACCAAATTAGCAATAGAAAGAAAACAAAAAAAATGGATTCAATGCCAGATTAAGTCCTTTTTTGATGTGCTTCAAATCTTTATATTGTCATATTGTTGATTTCTCCAATTCCTGACTCCTTGTGCAGCCTTGGTCCAGACACCAAAGTGGGCCAGTGGCTTGATACCGTGGAATTCAAGGCAAGATCTGGAAGACCAAGAAAGCTTTCAGAGAGAATTGCTTGAATGATAGCCAGAAAGGCAAAGGCCACCCCAAATATTGAAAAGGACCTGCAGGAAGATTTGCCTGATACAGGAGTGGTGTAGGCTGCTCTGCTGTACATTGCAGCATGGCTTGCACAAACATGATAGTACTGATAGTACAACAGGGGAGGGGAGGCACACATTTTGCCATAGTTCATTGGCCTGGCTCTGAGTAGCTTAATAATGAAAAGACACACTGATGCCAAAATCATACCAAGAAGAAAACGTTAAAATAAAAGAGTCAACCATGAAAACACCTGATGCATGCTTAAGAAGGTGTGACTTTATCAAAGACAGCTATTGCTGCATTGCCTATAGGAAATAAATATCATTTTTACACTAAACAGAACAAAACAGAAATGGAACTTTAAATGCAACAGTAAATGATATATTTTTAGTGTTCTAACCAAACAAAATATTTGAAAGCTGATCATTGGAAATACTGCCTGATGATTATTATAAGACTACATTTGATGACTAATCATAGCCAAAAACGGTTAAAGCCAGTAAGGTAATTAACTGTTTCATGTCTGGAAAAAGTTGTCATTACAATTCTGAAAACATACAAAAGAAATAGAAAATTGCAGTTATGAGTAACTCGGTAACTGGTCAATTGGTTATCTTAAGTGAATAGAAAACTGTGCTATATACAGTATCTGATCAAAAGCATAAGATTACAGTATTTATCATTAATATATTTGTTTGCCTAGGAAAATTCAATTCAATTGTTGTTGGATTTTTTTTCCAACAAAATCATTTGAGATCCCAAAACCACCACAAAATCCTTCCAAATCAATGGGCACATCATTTTTTTCTTAAAATGGAAATCTTTCTCTCAGAATCATAAAAATAATTGCTCTGTTACAACTGAACGCATGCGTACATCTTTGAGTATGTATTTTCAAATTAAACAATAGAGGCAATACGCATTATATTCAAGAAGGATTAAAAGGGAGAGTTCTAATTATGATGCTCCAGATATCCAAATAGTACACTAAAGTGCATTAAACAGACATGCAATGGTCTATCAGTTGGAATGATCATTGATAAACCAAGATTTACTGCATCCCTAAAAAAGTAATAAAAATAGTAAACAAGAAGTGCATTATTTACTATGAATAAAATGCACCCAGATATGGGAATTTATTGCTTGCTTGTATAATAGTAATTCCAGCAATAAGAATATATTCATCCTAAATCTTCAATACTGTCAGGAATTTTTCTTAACGTCTGCCAAAGGCTTCTTTCAAGTTGGACACATGATTGGAAATTCCTGTTATTATAAAATTCTTTCAACCAGTCTATCAACTTGATATTCTCTATAGCCTAATATTTCTTTTCAAAAACCTGTACTACCACCACATGCTCTAATAATCTCCCTATGAATTGAGGCATTAGGCTGTCTATGTGTGGCTAAATAAAGACATATGCAAATATGTCTTGAAAGATGAAATGAAAAAAAAATGAAAGAAAATACATAAATAATTTTTTGAATCTACACATAAAGGCATGAAGAGGAATGGTAGCTAAAATCTCTCCTGTCTCTGAGGATAGGTGCTTCCAGACAACTGACCCCCTTTTTCTCCTGTAATACAACAAGACTAAGAATTACATATCATGGCATCTGTTTACCACTTGCTATTATATTCATAGATGTTTAGTAGGTTATATAAAAGAAATGCAAGATTTTTCATTGTGTAGATTTACCTGTACTTTAATTAAGGACTGAGGAGACCCTACAGCCTCAAAGATAAATTGCTCATTCTCCCTGTTCATTCTCCTTCCCTTTAACTAGCATCAATGCTCGCTCAGCACTTTGCATTGCTTTTGCTTTGCTAAGCCATGGATTCATTGGAGTTGCTGTATTGTAGAAGAAAATAGATTCTCTGCAAAGCATTAGATGCAGGTACTTCAATTATCTCTAGCAGCTTTGTAAATCACAGTCTTTTTTTATCAGTTTCCTGCATTAATTGCTGGCATCTCCAGTGCACTTGAAGCTTCTAGTGTGATAAGAGACCTACGGATTTCATTAGACATCTGTGATGTGGTTGGAATGGGAAAAATGGTTGTGAAAATGGAATCATTTATGCAAAAGAAAATTGGAATTTGTCTAGGAAATGTAATGTCTGTAAATGTATTTTGAGGTTGCCTATGTTTTATGTGTATTGTTCTGTATGTTTGGGAAACAGTAGTATATGTATTAGATAGAAAACATAATGCATTTCTGTGTTTATTTTAATATATAGAAAAAAACTGTTTGCAATGCTGTTACAGATAATGTCATCCATCAGCTTCATTAGTGCACTCATAGGTCTTATTTAACCCCCTCTCGGCTCAACACAACTTCATTTCATCTTCATCTTCATCAGCACTCTTATATAGCTATTCCTACATATACATACTACAACTACATAAAGGATATCCTCATCAATTAGACTTGTTTTGTATAAGTAAACTATTGGCAGTTCTTATTTTACTTTTGGAATTAACTTTTTATTAATTAATTCACACTGCTGACTCATGAGTCAGCATATAGACAAGAGGTGAAATGGCTAATGCACTGGTGCAAAGTCAACAATCTGTCTATGAATACAAACAAAACAAAGGAAATAGTTGTTGACTTCAGGAGAACACGTGGGGATCATTCTCCACTGTACATTGACGGACCTCCGGTGGAAATTGTCAAGAGCACCTTGGGGTACATCTGGCAGAGAACCTCTCCTGGTCCCTTAACACCAGCACTATAGTGAAGAAAGCACAGCAGCATCTCTACTTTCTGTGAAAGCTGAAAAAAGCCCACCTTCCACCACCCATTCTCACAGAGGGTCTTCTACAGAGGGTCTATTGAAAGCATTTTATGCAGCTGCATCACTAGCTGGTATGGAAACTGCTCTGTATCAGATCGCAAGATCCTGCAGCAGGTGGTGAGTACAGCGGAAAAGAACATTGGGGTCTCGCTTCCTGCCATTATGGATATTTACAACATTAACTACTCACAGCCAGTGGGGTTGTTACTTAGCCTTAATTCTCGATGCATTCCCCCCGCAATTCTTATCTGTGAAAAAAAGAAGGGATAATTGCCGGGGGGAATGCATAGAGAATTAATGCTAAGTAACAACCCCACTGGCTGTTGAGTAGTTAATTTTTCTTTTAGATTCACTGAAATTACAGGGGTTTTTGAAAAGTAGAGTTATTGGGATTGCAATCCGGAATTGGACTTTTTAAGAAAATGGACACTACCAAAAATTGGACTAAATACTTGGACATGCTATGCTTCTGACTACACACAAATGGTTAATTTTTCACAGAAATGTGGAACCATGGGTAAATGGGAGGGGCTAATGGTATAAAGGTGTTTTCTGCACATGTATTGTTATCCTGATGAAGGGTGGGTTAACCCCCCCGAAACATTGATCTTGTTGGTGGCACAATAAAAGGGGATATTCCCCGACTGCTAAAAAATTGCTTGTGTGTGGATCCGGTTCAAGGATGCAAACACATCTCTCTTAAATTAAACAATTAAAAACAATACTCATAAATAAGAGCCATCCAGCTTGGTTTATCAAAATTACAGTAAGGCAGTAGTTCTTATATATATATTGCACTGAATTAACGTTGATTGAATAAATAATTAAAGGATTTCAAAATATATATTTCAATGAGTTTGACTATACATAATGCTGAAGTGCATTCTTTACTGACCCAACTTAGGGGTATATTTATCAAAGAGTGAAGTTAGAGATCGCCACTGTCCGCTAGAGTGAAATTCCGTCACTCTCCATTCATTTCTATGGGATTTTGAAAGGGATATTTATCAAAGAATGAACTTTCACCCATTGATAAATACTCTTTTAAAAATCCCATATTAATGAATGGAGAGTGGCAGAATTTCACTGTGGCGATCTCTAACTTCACTCTTTGATAAATATACCCCTTAGACTCTGCAGTGCTGTTCTAAGATTCAGAACAAAATACTAGACTTATAGGAAGACAAAACATCACACTTATAGCAATCATATGCTTAATTAAATAACGGAGCTACTGTATGCATTCTCTGCAACCACTTCATGTCCCATAAACCCACATTTCTCAAGTATTTTTCTATTTGAGATCATTTTTAAGATAATTGAGAAATGGATTAATCAGTTATATGAATAAAGTGCATGGAGTGGATTTAAGTATTCTACTTGGAATAAATTAGGCTACTAAAAGCTATCATAACAGCTTAGAGGCCTCGTGTATCCGCTTACAAAAGCATGCATGTATATTCCACCACTAGAAAACTTGTAAAGTACTAAAATATGCTAATTATAATGAGGGCAGGAAGTATTACTGTGGAAATATGCTTTCTAATTATTGCTAAGTACAGATAAAAAGCAGACTGGCAATTGAGATGGGTCTATATTTACCATAAATTTTAACC
This sequence comes from Xenopus laevis, assembly GCF_017654675.1. Taxonomy (NCBI): domain Eukaryota; kingdom Metazoa; phylum Chordata; class Amphibia; order Anura; family Pipidae; genus Xenopus; species Xenopus laevis. The sequence goes on from NC_054378.1 coordinate 74,242,788, forward strand.
ACAGCTAATCAAAACACTCAGAAGGAAAGTAAAAGTCTAGTCTCTATCACCTTGCATTAAATGTAAACCTAAGGGTTCTGGGTCCGAGGACAAAACCAATGGAAAAAGATTAATTTAAGAAATAGAGGTAATTAATACATGGAAATACAATGAAATATGGTGCTAAATAATTCCCATTAACCAGTACTCATCAATTATAACATCACAGGTTGGCAGAACTCTGTGCATCACCCTGTACTCATCAGAACACTGCTACAGCTATATTAAGTTTCACATAACTAAGTAATTCAATGTAATAACTAACAGATGCACTTGGGTGTAGATTCATAATCCATAATACACCTCATTATTAATGAGCAAACTTTGCTTTGCGGAAAGGTTTGTGAAACCTCAGAAAATGTTGTTAATCTTCAAAACTTTGCCGAAATGCATTGGAGTGAATGAGAAAAGTGAAATTATCTTGCAGTTAAGGTTTAGCTCTGAAATAGACATTCCTTACCCTATTAGAGAATCTTCTTTTCACTATTCTGCAACCATTTAGATATCCTCTTTCCCAGTTGCTGAGGATAGAATTTCTAGGGGAACATAAAGAAGGGCTCAAAATAACTGCAATATCTGCAAACCACAAAAAGTCCACAAACAGTTAATTTTTGAGACAAATTAAGTCTTAAGCGCATATTTATAAACACACACCAAGAAGTATAGGAGCAGATTCTTGGCCTGCATTTCTCTAGGTGAAGTCTAAATGAGTCTAAAGTACTTTTAGTTCCTGGTGTTAATGGCCCTTTAAGGCTGTAACTTTTCACAGAAGCCTGTCACTGTCCTACAGACCGTGTACTATTGGGTGGGGTCTTCTTGTATATTCTCTATGTTGCATTTAGCAACTTTCTTTCCTCTCCACTTTTTCTTCTTTGCCTGGAGAAGAATGTATCTATTTATTCTATCCTCGTTCCTTACAAGTGGATTGCATATAAGCCAACTGCTTATTCCTTATCCATATCCATTTCTTCTGTGACTTTGACTTTTATTTTCCTGCTTTCCGAGGTTACTCTTGTTCTTCTTTGTGAGGTCAGCTGCCATGCTGATAATCCCTAGCAATAGCTAAGCTTGATATTGATAATATGGCATCAGAACAGATAAAGAACTGCATTTGCTTGCTATTTAGACTTCTATTGATGTCATTGATATGGGACCCTATAAAAATGGATAGACAATGAGCAACTGCCATATTAAAGTCAAACTGACACTAACAACTACTTTTTAAATGATCAAATACATTAAAAGATACCTAAAGGTCATGTTGCTGATAGGGTTACTTTTGTAAGTACAGCTATGGGGCATGTTATCCAGAATGCTTGGGACCTGGGGTTTTTCCAGATAATGGATCTTTCCGTAATTTGGATCTTCATGCCCTTAATCTACTAGAAAATCATGTAAACATGAAATAACCCCAATAGGCTGGTTTTGCTTCCACTAAGGACTAATTCTATCTTTATTTGGATCAAGTACACTGTACTGTTTTATTATAATAGAGAAAAAGGAAATCACTTTTAAAAATCTGGATTATTTGGATAAAATGGAGCCTATGGGAGACATTCCGTAATTTGGAACTTTCTTAATAACAGGTTTACGGATAACAGATCCTATACCTCTAATTGTAACTCTAAAGTTCCTAAACCTAACAGGTTTACCAATTTCACTCAGTTAGCGTTTCTAATGCTAATACACTACTGCTGCATAAATATGGCAGTCCCCTCAGAGTAATAGGGGGATCAGATGATAATGTAAATGCGTGTGGCAAATACTTTTATGGCCAAATTATAAACAGCATGCAAAGACAATGTTATGAAAGATGTAAAAAAAAAAGGTTTAATCTCTGCTGTCTTGAGCAGTGCTAAAGCGCATAGCGAAAGCACTACTGACTGTGAGGGATGTGTCCTTTAAGCAGCGGACATCTCCTCTGCCCGCGTAGACACGCATTGTGTCTTTGCGCAGGCGAATACGTGTGACGTCATTGCGCAGCGCACACGGGCTTCCTTATATAACAGCGCCTCCCCCTCCACGCTCTCTCTTGGCGCCCATAGCAGCTACAGGCGCCCACCCAGTTGTAAAGAATTTTGTGTGAGAGTTATTTTTTTGCATTTAGAAAAAAAATAAATAGATAAATAAAAGAGTCTACACTTGTGAACATTTAATTGAATGTAATATTATCTGTAATTGTCACAGCGTGGCGGTTAATTGATCCTTTGCCTGTATTCGGCTTTGTTATAAAAGGGGACAGCACATGCCCACTGCATGCATTGGCCGGCATTCAGGGTAAAATAAGCAATTTGTTATATATTTGACATCTACCTTAGATGTGTTTTGAAATTGGCAAGGATCTGGTAATATTAATAAAGCTGTGGCTGAACTTCACTCACAATCCTGTCTCAGTGTTGTTTATTATAACCAAGGTGGTAAGGGGTATCCCAATTGGGGCAGAGTTTTTTTTTTTTTTAGATGATAAACATATTCACAGTCGTATATCTTTAACAATGCTACACTTGTAATCAATCTGCATGTTGGCTATTGCAATAATGTTCAACTAAATATATACCCAGAATGAGTTTATTTTATGGCAAGCTTGTGTGTGATTTAACTCAAACTAGGTTTGAATACCTCTAGAAGCAGATTGGGTGAGATTTACATTATGTATCAGAGGATGGCATATACTGGTCACCTGTTTAAAAGCAAACATCTAATTGATTGCTATGGGTTACTGCATCTGGGCAACTTATTACACATGGGGTTAATGACTATGGTTGTAGTCCATACAATAAAACGTAAGGGTAATGAATGCTTACATTTTTCTAACCTAACACTGATATTCAGGCCCGGGTCAAATCGGCTGGGTGCCCCAGGCAACAAGACCAGTTGCGTCGTCCCTCCAACCCAGCGCACGTAAGGCATGCGCACACGTACAGGAGCGCACACGTTCTGGAGCGCGTGCGCACTGACAGGCCGTGTCAGGCCACGCATACCACCCTTTCCTCACCTAGGCGCTTTTACAATGCGCATAGCCCAGGATTCTTCAGGCCGGACTGGGGGTAGGCAGCAGTTAGAGATACGTGCTGGGCGCCCTCCAAGCTTTGCGCCCTAGGCACGTGCCTACTCTGCCTACCCCTAGTTCTGGCCCTGCTGATATTATCTAACTGCACAGCAGGAAATATGTTACCATTAACGAGACCTGTGTCCAATAATAAGGTAAAAATCACACTGAGTCGCATTTATAAACACTGGGCAAATTTGCACATGGGCAGTTACCCATGACAACTAATCATATGATTGCTTCAGCTTGCAGCTGTCTTAAGAAAAGCTAATCACTGATTGGATTGTTTGCTATGGGTTACTGCCCAGGTGCACATTTGTCCAATGTTTATAAATGAGCCCCAAACTGAGACAAAAAAGTATTGAAAACTAAAACATTTATTAGGACTGCTGGTATATAGAATGTGTAATCTTTTTAATCCATAAATTTTCTCTAGCAACCATTTAAAGTTGTATCTCCTATGCAAAGGGTTCACTTTCTGCAATACGTTTATTGGCTTTATAATGAAAGTAGTGGTAGGACATTTCTAATATATGGTCATATTTCCTAATAGCCTTTTCATTCATCTTTTTGACTGGATGACTATTGCGACCTTAGCAAAGTATCCCACATGGGCAAATTTAAAGTATACACTGCACTGGCAGTTTCACTAATGATGGAAAAAGTGTTGTAGTTTAGAGAGGGAAATGCATACAGTACCAACATATTCTGCAGCAGTTTTACAGAGAATGTGCATCGTTCAAATCAGTCCCTGACCTATTCGAGTTCACACACATGCACGCATCTATGTGCGCACACACACCAGACAAGGGGTAAAAGAAAAACAAGTCACTTGCAAACAATGCCATGTGCAGAATCCTGTGCTTTAAGGCACCAATGCTAATGATTGCATCACTGTTCTTTCCCTTAATATATATTAACTTTGCAAAACTATTATTTAAAGTTGTTATGCTTTTATATGCAATAGAGCACATTTTATTAACAATTTGGCATTGTCTTTGTAATTTCGCCTTTTAATTATTATAAGTAGCAGTATCAATAGCATTATTATTATTATTATTATTATTATTACTACTACAGGTATGGGACCTATTATCCGGAATGTTCGGACCTGGTGTTTTCTAGATAATGAATCTTTCTGTAATTTGGATCTTCATACCTTAAGTATACTAGAAAATCATGTCAACATTAAATAAACCCAATAGGCTGGGTTTGCTTCCAATAAGGATTAATTATATCTTGGTTGGGATCAAGTACAAGGTACTGATTTATTATTACAGATAAAAAGGAAATATTTTTTAAAAGTTTGGATTATTTGATTATAATGGAGTATATGGGAGCCGATCTTTCCGTAATTCAGAGCTTTCTGGATAATGGGTTTCCGGGTAACAGATCTTATGCCTGTACTAATAGTAAAAAAATAAAATTTCCTGCTTTCACTTTCACTCTCTGTTTCTTCTCCCTCTATAATGGCTGTTCAGGCCATTTTCAAAACTGGAGACTTTGAGATGTAAATACTTTTTTTACATCTCATTTGCTATTTAATTACCTTTTACACATAAGTCTCAGTAGGCGTAACACATATACTGTGAAATATAGAATGTGCTTTAGATTTACAGGAAAATAAAGTATGTGCCTTTCTGCTCTACGTAATGATGTTTGCTCTCAAAATGTTTCTGATTATTGTTTCCCTGGGATAGGCTTTTATGGCAGGATCATGTTAATAAAGCTAGGCACATGCAATGTTTGAATGCGTTTGGCATTATGTATCAATTTCACTTTTATTATATGAACTGCAACACTATTTTTTAAGGGACTATTTAACACATTGGGCTAGGGTCATTCATGGAAATAGCACAGACTATTTAATTTAAAGATTGGTCCATATCTTCATACTCTATAGGGGGTGGAGTGGGGTTAACTTCTCAAACTGACACTGTGTTTTGCATTACATGATAAAGAGTGTAGAACCCAAAACATGTGGTGAACCACACTATGTAGCTTTATGTAGCTTTATGTAGCTTTATGTAGCTTGTGAACTACACTTAACTTTGTTGTATGGCCAAACAAGTATCTTAACCATTTTAAAAAGTCAGTTTGCTATGGATCCTGAAAACATAGGAAATGTTTCCTATTTTATACTGTATGACAGTCACAATATGCCAGTGTTAACTGTGTTAACAGTGTTAGTGATACTGTTACAGATCACGCAACACTAGAGTCTCATGCGTATTATCATGCTGCAATTCACCTCATATGTACCTCCTATGTACATATTCAGGGCAAGATAAAGAGATCATGCTACATAAATTAAGGTTGAACAACGTGTTAAAAGGGCCACCAGGTGTGGCAACCACTTAGAACAATATACTAAGCTTTTGCTTAACTGGTACCTGACACCACATCAGTTAGCTCGTATATATCCTAACGCTTCTGCTCTTTGTTGGAGACAATGTGGAAATGTTGGATCCCTGCTGCATGTCTTCTGGGACTGCCCCAAGGTACAGGCTTTGTGGCTAGAGGTTGAGAGCCTTCTTAACACTCAGCTGAATATCGCAATTCAACTTACCCCAGCAATAGCACTGTTACATATTTTCCCGTCTACCCTAGAACGTGGGGAGGAGTATATATTACATCACGTGCTGTTTGCAGTGAGGGCCTCCATAGCTAGATTGTGGAAAGCAATTGCAGCGCCAACTCTACATCAAGTACTTAGGGATGCCCACTATAATATGTCTATGGAGGTATCCTTAGACTCCGATATTCAGAGAGCAACCCACAACACCGCTGTTTGGAAAACTTGGAGACGTACACAATTGCTAGATCTATGTCGGCAAGCTAGCTCAATTTCAGGTTCATCGGTTCCACTGGCCTGATCTACCGACACGGGGTATTTATGTGTGAGATTTTCCTTTGTCTGGAGCAATGTGCTTTTGGGTTAAATTTGGAATGTGCCTTTTTCTTCCTTCTTCTGCTCTTTTTTCTTGCTTTCCCTCTCACTAACAATCTTCTACCTTTCTCGACGGTATACTTGGTATTCGTATTGGAAATTGTGTGATACATAAGACTTTGCTGTATACCTATACTGTGTCTGTTTTTCTCTCTTTGAAAATAATAAAGAATATTTGGAAATAAATTAAGGTTGAATAATAAGCCCCACAGAGGTAGACATGGAGCTCCAGTACATTGCAATTCTTTGCTGCATGATGTAAATATATTTAAATGAATCACCCCATACAGAAGCAATACACAGATATCTAGATACTTTAGTTTCTTCTAAAACCCAAACTAAGTAATGTAAAATGTTGGAAGCAAGAGCCAAACAAATCAATTAGTCATAACTGACATTAACTTCCCTTTCACTGGGAGCTTCAACCTTTCCTTATCCCATGGATGAACCCTGAAGCACCTGCACCAGATTTCTTCTCACTACATCAATTTCAACTACTGGAGATGCTTTCTCCAAAGAAAATAAAATGTTGACAGAGTTATGTGATTTTCGTAGGACTTGTTTAGCTCACAGCTGCTGCATTTAAAACCGAAAGGCATTCTTTTTTATAGAAGCAACATGGTAATGTTATTGCAAAGCAATTTCTATTGTATATTTCTTTATATGTATCATACATACAACTGAAAATGTTAACCAAACCAATTTAATTCAAGGAGCATTATACAACATAGTTCAGAAATCTGGCAGTCCAAGCTTAAAAGCACTTTGTAAAAAATATATTTTGTAAAATATTTTGTTAACCATATTAATGAATTTAACAACAGCACACATTTTCGAAACATCAGGCCTCATCTATTATAATAAGTACAAGCACTAGCCTCTAAAATGCTCACACAATTTGTTTGCTGTTATTTTCTGTGCATACAGTGCATAAATAGTATCCAGCACATCTGGAAGGCTCAGCCTGCCAGGAGTGAGAGATCTGCCAGATATCCTGATTTCCATGCACTCTGCTGTCCATCTGAGGAGAATCTCCCACTTCCATGATTTGAACACTAATGAAAAAAATCCTCACAAAACATACTACACCTAAAACAGAAGAACCTAAAAACCTGTTTCAAGCACAGAGGTCAAATGGAACTTAATTAACACTCTAAGGTCCATATCATACACACTATGGTCAATTTTATAGTTAACTTTCCTGCATATTTCTGACATGTGGGAGAATACGAGAGTACATGGAGGAAACCAACTTAAGAATGGGAAGCACATATAAACTTCTTGCAGAGAGACGATGATTTTGAAATTATTATTTTCATAATACATGTCTTTTAGTAAAGAGGAGATTAAATTGAAAACCCAAAAAGGCTCATTTACGGTCATAATGTTGTGTTTAAAATGCAATTTCAGCTGCTATTTGCCATGTGTTTTTACCCACAATGCTGCATTCCCCCACAATTCCCGCATCACTGCATATAATGGGTCAAGACTAAAGCAACCATGGGTGTGTATTTTGATAAGTCAGATACAACTGTTTCAGGAGAGGGTAAATTCTGGTGCTTACCATTATAATGGCATTTGTGTGTGATTCTATTGAAACAGCTCAAAAAACCCTAGAATTACAGTATCATCAACTTGAAAGTGGGAGTAACTCCAGTGTTTCACTGTGCCAGTGGGCAAATTAGTTCTCAATTCAGCACATAGGCAAGACTGATGCAATTACCCATACTGAAACTACTGTATATGGAAGTATATGCTTGAATGCAAGTGCATCAATACGCACAACAATGTGTGTCATTAGGGATTATTTATAAACAGTTGCAAGTGTGGCTTCTTTTGGAAGCATTTTGTGCACATGTGGGTACCTGTGGCTGGTACGCTCCTAGGACAGGCACCATTAATGCCTTTGCTGTAGGAAGTAGACATGGCATACTTGGTGCAATAAACCAAGGTAAACATTTATTGAACAACCTGTCGCAGGTTCACAGGGGCACACTGGAGTCAGCTGACAAGGAGCTTAGTTACAAGTTATACTGCAATTTATTCCTCACTATCTCTCATACACATAAAGCGTGTCCTCCCCCAAAATCTCAGGACCCCTGTCATGTGGAAATGCCCTGGCAGAGTGCCATTAGACATTGAGGGGGCCTCCTTTCCCCAAAAACTTCCCCCTGCTGTGTCAATAATACAGTGGTCCAAGCTTCTCTTAAGCTGTCTCACTACAGTGCCACTTGCTCTCAATCCCTATTTTGCATTTAGGGGCTCTACCCAAAATACTGTTAGCTACCCTAACATCTTTCTCTTAGGATGAGCTAATAACAATCCAATGCATTTCTGTTTCACCTGCGGATGATGTTAGGCCAAATACTAGGTGCCTAGCTTCTGCACTTTCTTATAGTATATAGGCTCCTAAAGGGAAATCCCCCATCCAGGCCAACTGTACTGGCTTGTGCCTCATGGTGGTTGAAGTAAATATAGCCTGAACTATTTACACTTTGAAAAATAAAAATGATTTTCAATTATGAAAATCTTCATTCATCCAGGTCATGGTATAACTAGTATAGGTAATTCTAAAACAACTGGACTTGCTGAGTAATCATTGAAGACGTTTCACTACTCATCCGAGCAGCTTCTTCAGTTCAGCAGCTTCTTCGTCGAGTTGAACTGAAGAAGCTTCTCAGATGAGTAGTGAAATGTCTTCAATGATTACTTAGCAAGTCCAGTTGTTTTAGAATTACGTTTTTATACTAGATAAAAGATATTTTCCACCTCCTTAGATTCAGTGTCGGACTGGGACAACAGGGGCCCACCTAAAAACCTTTGACCAGGGGCCCACCAATTAATCTTAGACCAGGGGCCCACTCTTAGTTCTGTTCTTCTTTTTCTCCTCACTCAACCTCTATTCTCCTAGTCTATTTTCTTTACATACTATACTCTATTTTTCCAACTATTTAGCCTCTTTGTTCTAATAAAAATAGGGAATGTTCATTAAACAGGCCAAAAGTTTAGCAGCATAAGGGCCCACTGACACCTGGGCCCACCAGGACTTTTCCTGGTGTCCCGGTGGGCCAGCCCGACACTGCTTAGATTTATACAGTATATGCTATTCAGGTACAGGTACTTGGTAATTGTGCTCCTGCACTTCCTTATATGTGTAGATTGCATCCCCCCATTCACATTTTTTTGCACTTATGTTGTGAACCAATGGTGCCCATAATGCAATGCAATCTGTGTGCCATTTAAAAACAGGCCAAAGCTTTGGGTTGTTGTTTTAACATAACTTACCCCTTCCAGTGACTTATGGTACATACAATGGCATTCTGGGAAAAAAACAGTGCATTTGGCCCCAGTTATTAGTTGAGGCCCCCAGTTTATGTGAGTTCTTTCAAGACTGCCTTTCACAATAGAACAGTACCATGCAACATTAACTCATCAGAAAACTGTTAATGGTCTGTAAGCCATACAAAAATAAGAGAAAATGAACCAGGTTGTCAGCCCTACATGACCCTGCTGCAAATCACCCCTTCTCCTCAGGGAACAGTTTTGACTACGTTACCAAACTCAAAATAAATTATATCAAGTGCTTTGCTATAGATCACATTCCTTCTGGCTTCCTCATCGTGACGGGGAGATTTACAGCTTAGACAAGAAGCAGAATGTTGCACTCTACAGGACAATGTGATTGAAGAGGCATACAGTATATCCTACACTGCTGTATTTATGAACTTCACATTTCTCCGGCATATTGTGAAACCTAAATAAAAACAAATGCAGGTAAAGATAAGCAAAATATTTCAGCAACATTTGTAATCAAGTACATTTCTACTGATTGAAAAAATTTTGTTACCCCAGTGTGGAAATGAAAACTCTTTCAGTTAAACATTGAAAATGGTGAGAGAGCCAGAAGTGACCTCATATAAACATGATGTGATACATCATTTTCAGTCCAGCACAAAAGGAATTCTGCTTAAAAAATGACTGATTAGTTTGTAAAATGTTGCTATTCGGATATTGTGGTGAAAAATGAATCTTTCATAAAGTACAGGGGGGGCTGGTTTAGTTCATGGGTGGTGTTTATACTGTATATTGTTTAAGCTGAAAACTAAAACATGTGCAATACAAACTGTGATTTACTATTAAATCAGTATCCTAAAAAGGAAATATACTACATTTATAGTGTAAATTGCTTAAAGGAACAGTTCACTGTAAAAATAAAAACTGTGTAAATAGGCTGTGCAAAATAAAAAATGTTTCTAATATAGTTAGTTAGCCAAAAATGTAATGTATAAAGGCTGGAGTGAACAGATGTCTAACATAATATCCAAAACACAACCTGTTTTTCAGCTCTCTAACTCTGTTAGTCAGCGACTTCAAGGGGGGGAACATAGGACATAACTGTTCAGTGAGTTTGCAATTGATCCTTAGCATGCAGCTCAGATTCAAAAGCAAACAGTTATGACCCATATGCCCCCCCCCAATTTTATTAATAGCTGAACGAGTATAAAATGGAAGAAAATGCAACACACTGCACATGCACTGAAACGCAAATACAGTAAAAACCTCCGAACGCTCATGAGTACAACCAGGCAGAATACAATGGAATACATTTATTTGTTTTCAAACTTGTGTTTATTAGGAGTACATTAAACGCAGAAAAAATGCAAAAAAAATGTCTGTGTGTAAGATCCCTAAGGCATGGTTCTCAACAATACACCATGTTCTAAGCCTTCCAGATGATAGATCTCACACCTGAACTACTGTATATGTTTGAGCATCACAATGATGTTATACAACATGGTCTGTGGAGCTCTTGAATAGGATGGAGCTATAGCAATCCTTTGGAGTAATATCCTCCATTTAGACAGCTATGCTGTTAGGGTGTGTTTAGATAGGGTACCAACGTTTGCAGTCCAATTTGCGTTATAGATATATTTCTAGATATACTTCACTTTTACTGCTTTTATGGTTTTAGGGTGTGTCTTAATTGCTATAACTGTAAAACATATAATTGCAAAACATAGGTTTATTTAGTATAGTGTACTAATGTTTATAGTTTGCTTTCTAAATACACTTCACTTTTACTGCCATTGTGTATGATACTCCAAAATGTTTATATGCATTAGCTATAACTTGATTATAAATAATGGCTTTGAGCCTAAATATTAGGCTGTTTGTATATGTAGGCATAAGAGATGCGATAAGTGAGATGCTGCTAGATAAAGTTTACTGATTGTAATAAAAATAAAAATAATAATTAAAGTAATAATAATAATAATAATAACAACCCAAATAATAAAGGATAATTATAACAGCTGGAAGCCACGGGTTAAGAAACTACTATACAGTAACAAAGATTACAGAAAATCATTTCACTTTCACTGAGAATATTTTGGGTGATGGGGCCATGTCTGAGAACTGAAGTGAATGCTATCTGCGCGCATTTCCTGTAACCATTAATACTTCAGAGTCTCATCACACTTGATACAAGGAAACTGAAGGAAAGGAAGGACCAGCCTCAGCGTTTAACAGCTAGTTTGCAGACACTAAGTAGGGCCAGGAGTTTGGACTGGCCACATGTTTAAATGAGAGTTTCCTTACCAACATTTCCATCATATGCTTAGCTTCCAACTTGAAGTCTTCCCCTAACAATCCATAAAAAGTACCACTTTTGAGGGCTTCTTGGAAAAACATTTAGCCTCATAAAAAAGCTAAAGCATTGTTTGTGGCCCCAAAGAGATCAACAAATGGTCTAATGTCTAGTTTTCATTTTTACTGGTTAGCACTTGCTGCATAGGCCCGTGACCTCTTTCTGAAACCCCTTTTACTAGTTTATTTTGGCCTCTTACAGGCATTCATAAAATTCCAAGAGAGCTGGAGGTTTTAAGAACGGCTTGTTAAAAAAAAAAAAAAAAAAACCCGAAGAAACTTTTTTCCATTACCTTGTTACAAAGTTTCTAATGTAAGTCTTGTGTCTTTTAAATCCTTTAAAGCTGTAGCTTCTGAAAGAGAGAAAGAAAGAGAGGAGGAGGTAGGATTTATAAATGCATATCTTTCACTGGGTATAAGTCACAATTTGTCTAAGAACATAGAAGTCTCACAGTATAAGTTGTCAGTCATCCGACTTTAGTCTTTCAGCCTGCTCAGCGGGTTAGTAGAACTGGAGAATATTGGGAGAAGCTTTGCATCTGAAACAAATTAGATCTCCCTTGTAGCCACCCAGAGTCTGCTGATGGATGGAGGTCTCTATTTACTGCAAAACTAATTGGCAACATACACAGACATCCAAAAGCATATTATTTTGCCAGACTTCAAAATGGTTGTTTTTTTTATTATAAAACATTATACGGCTTAAGATAAAAAAGAACAGTGAGAGTTTTAAATCTCATAAAAGAGTTTGACTGCAGAGTAAAAAATAACATACACCGAGAGGGGAAAAAAGGGGGTTTGATTTGGGGTTGCTTTTTATTGATTAAGTCTTCTCTGCAAAATGTTTCCAATTAAAAAACAATTCACTGTGCTGGGCAGTAATAAAGTGTTTTTCTTTTAAATGACCTGAGACTTTTAAAGGTTGTGATGGATAAAAATGCCATTGGATGGTTATTAAAACATAATTCAGTCAAGGCTTAACGGAGCAGGGACTGCCAGAGGAAAAGCCAGTAGTGTAATATGGGATAAAATTACTAATAATAGATTTTTTTTTTAATCTGTCTAAATTGCTTCTTTCTTTAACTCATTGGTGACTAGAGTAGAAGTCATGCATGCTTTGCTCTTTCAGGAAATTATTCTATTTTAGCAAGTAATCAACAAGATCGTTTCTTTTTTCAGATTTTTTAGTTTATGCATGCATTGCTCTATTAAGAACAGTAACTTAACTAATATTTCCCTGGCCTGGATACAGGGCATGCACCTGGGACCCCACCCTCCTCCGGTCCAAATTTTTACACCGGATTTATTGCAGCACGATCGTCCAGTGGGCAATGGGGGGTCTAGGTGCAATCGGAATGCACCCGCTGCACCCCTGGTAGTTCTGCCCTTGAGCAAGAAATTATTGACTTAATGAAAACACTGGTTCATTGTCCTATCTTATCTACCTGATTAATTTCCAGGCATTCTCTAACCCACAAATGAAATTCTACTTCCTTTTTAGAAGAAATGGGATTGAGATAAAAGTTTCATTTAAAAAAAATCTAATAAATATTTTTTTTTCAAAACATTGAAGTGCCATGTTTTGATTTGTAAAGATTTTAGACTTTTTGTCCATACATCCCATGTGCATATCCTATATTACATAAAGCCATACAACAGAAACCCAATCCTAACTAACCCCTTGACCTTATATTTTTTTAAATATATAAATCCCTATTGATATTGTGTAACAGTATTTTTGAATAACCAGAAATGAAATGCATACCACATCTTAAGTTAGTGGAATATTATTCTGCTCTTAAGCAGAGTACATTAAAAATCTGCCTGCTAGATTCCTGTTATTTTTATTTAATTTTACTCCAAGCTATCTCCAGATGGTATAATATTATATTTAATGTGTTAGAGAAGCTACACATGTGAGGATTGCTGTGTACATTATTTCTATTAATACTGTGAAATTTTTATTTTACCACCTGCACCACGAACGTTTCATTGAGAATAAAAATATATAGATATTTAATCAAGAAATGAGAACTATTAACAATATATATGCAACCAATTCAGATATCCAAGTCTGAGTTTGACTTATGCAGTTAGCATAAAACATGTAACAGATTCCATACAGGTTTAAGAGCTATAATTTTAAGTGTAAAAGGAAATAGTTTACCCATTTTGGCTTGTGTTTTAAAATAGTTATAGAACTCCAATTTGATTTGATCAAATTTTAAACGTTCACATTTTTTCATAAATAATATACCATTTGAATTGTGCATTAAATCACATTTTTACAGTTTAAAAAAAGTTCACATTATTCTAAAATTCAACCTTTGATAAATAACCCCCCACAAGCCCAATTTATCAAAATTTGAGCTTTAATCTTTCATGATTGTGGAAAAAATGCACCAAAAAATGCAAATGTAAATATATTGGAGAATGACTTTGAAATTAAAAACTGGCAAAGTTGCAATATAAGTCATTGAGAATTGTCTCTAACAACTTTATATCTTTAATTATTTCCCCAGTTCATTAAAACTTTTTTAGCCTCACTGAAAATGAATGGAACAATGTGATTCCTGCTAGCAGGCAACTTTTATTTCTGCAAAAGAACGTGTGGGAAAAAAACCTGTTCAAGAAAGAAAGTTGCACAAGTTTTGTTGCATTATTTGGAACACACTTTTTTTTCAAAGTTCCTAAGTCTACTAAAAATAATTTAAATCTAGTTACGTATAGTTCCAAGCAAGTACAAGCGACTGATTTATTATTACAGAAAAAAGGATTAAATTATTGTCTTAAATTGTACTCTATGAGAGATGGCTTCCCTGAAAATCAGAGCTTTCTGGATATCAGGATCCTGTATCTGTAGTAATATATATGTATTTACATACCTAAAATATACAAAACAATACATCTCTCCATATTCTTAAACTGTTATTAAATACTTCATTAGTTTTAATTCACCTAAATAATCCATTTTGAAAAATAAATCTGGAAAACATACATTGTTATATGCTAACAAAATAAATACATATACAGTATAGTCCTTGAGTTTTCCGCACTAGTGATGGCTGAATAAATTCCCCAGGGACAAATTTGCAGCAAATTTTCACATTTCGCCCCCAGCGAATAAATTAGCGAATCTGCATCAAAAATTTGCCTGCAAAAATCCGGTGCTTTGAAAAAATTGGGGCGTGCCTCAGAATAGTCGAACGCATAATCATTGTAACGCGTCAAAATTATTTAGTTGTATATATATATAGTTGTTATAATTTATTGACTTTAATGCATTTGGGTAAAATAGGCGTACATACAAAAATTTTGCGGCGTCATTTCTTTGGTGTACTCAACTGCCCTTGCTGTTTATGACCCTGTCCCTTTATGCCATTTTTCCCTTTTCTGCTTTACACATGCCACATCAGAAGACACATATAACTTTGTCTCTTCCAAGAGAGAAAATAATTCGAGATAAGAGTGATTAACTCTTAATAACAAGAGAAAGCTGCCCACACAAGTCTTATGAAGATTCGGTTCATATAGGATTCCACAGGTAACCAATAATGGGAAAGGCAGATCATATTTGCTTGACTATTTTGACTCAGTTTGCTACCATTCTAGTAACCAATCACCTGGTATGTTATACTGATCAGCTGTTTGAAAGCAAATATCTGATTACTTGTAATGGGAAACTATACATGGGCAAGCTTTGTGCTCTTTATTGCACTGCATTGTTTGTCTTTAGCTCATCAGCCAACTGTTCAGATATCACTTAGACACATATTACTTATAAACCTTCAGCAAACAGATGAGTATTTATAACTGCAGTTGTTGCCATATTCATGCCTTGCAGATCTCTTTCCCTAGGTGTGGTAGACAAAATACTTGACAGTTAGACAGTTAGGCCACCCTAGACTTTATGTGGGACATTCACTAAGATTCGTAGTTGTGCTGGCGTCCGCTTCGCCGCGCTTCGCCGCGCTTCGCCGCGCTTCGCCGCACTTCGCCGCACTTCGCCAGGCATATTTTCGCAGAGCATCATGACATCACAAAAAGGCGCGAATTCGAATGGCACCAAAACAACTCCATTTTGAGAGTGCCCAAGCTGGCTTCAGTATACTGATCCTGCCGAAGCATATTTATCCTGTTTGTATTCATAGTTTTTGACTTCAGCCTGACTTTTTTACTCACTTTTTTACTTCATGCCGTCTGACTTGATCCCTTTGCCTGAGCTTCGACTACACTTTTGCTTAATCCTTGCCGGTACCATGTTTTGGACTTGTTTGTATTTTGCACTTCTCCTTGTAGATTCCGCAGCAGAAAGCCCTGGGCCCCAAAGGGGCATCGGTGAACACTGGAATCCACAGGGGTGCCCTGTGCATCAGTGTGTACCCGCTATCACCAAAGGTGCCAACTAACTAGTACGTTACAGTTAGCTTGGGCCCTAAGATGGAACCTTCGAAGGCTTCTGCTTCCTCGACCTTGGAGGGATATTTTTTTGTTTCAAACACTTTTATTGTTTTGCAAGGTTTGACCCTGAGGTGGTACGTACACCATTTTCCACATTGGATTAACATATTTACATCTTAAACAGGACAGGTTGCAGGAACAGATGCAGGACACCACGCTCGCACAGAGGTGCATATTTTGAAGATTCTATTTCATGGGGTTGTTTAACCTGGATGTGTTGTAGTTGGAGATTTATCCAATGTGTGGTCCCATGTGTTGTTAAAGTCACTCAGCCAGATTGCAGGGGTGTTTGAAACACTGCCCCTTTCTGAATCACTTAAGGGTGGAATGGTGATGGTATATACACATAAGTCAGTATTAACAATGGATGGGAGTTTACCACACAGTTAAGAAATAAGTATCTTCCTTGTGGGTCTTGTTGTATTGAGGACAAGAGAAATTGCACCATCTTCCAGACTAAGATCGGTACTCCCCTTGAGCACTGCAAAAAGCTGACACTGTATGCCCATCCCACCCAGGGGCGCTTGAGAGCAAGAATTTTATCACTCGTAACATGGGTCTCTTGAAGGCATAATATGTCTGGAAAGTATTGTTTAGCAAATTTAAAGACTGCAGCCCTTTTAATCCAGTTATTTAGGCCCCTGATGTTCCACCCCATGGAAGTTATCTTCTTTGCTTCACGTGCCATTGTGCCAGCAAGGGAATCTGTTTACTTGTATGTCTTGCTTTTGTTATCTGTGCATCGCCATCTCAGCATAACAATTTAACTGGTAACAATATATGGGGGGTAGGGGTGTTGGCGCAACAGGCTGCCAAACAGTTTCAAACTGGGGGTTTCCATTCCCATTCCCCACACTGCTGCACATTAACTAGTGCAGCTTTATACCCTTACCAAGGTAACTGTCAACCAAAAGTATCAGTTGGGGGTATATTCCTTTCAATCACCAAAAAGATGTAGCAGGTGATAATAGTGGGGTAGAGTCTAGGTACATAGAGCTGCTATACTGAATTGAGGCTAAATTAGTATTTATCCATTTTGACATTGCATATTCACAACCTCCTTGGAGATTTTGCGGAATTGTATGTAGTCTCAAGCCAGTCATAGCTATACTCTGGTGCTGTGAAGAATGAGGCTTTCCCATCATGAGCGATCCATATGTTTGCAGGGTACAGCATATCGTAGGAAACATCGAGCTCCTTAAGCGTTTTTTTGGCTTGAAAAAATATTCGCAATGCAAAAAGTTATGCTTCTGTGCAAATAAATTTGCCTTTGAGCAAATTTAATATAGCTTTTGCAAACCCAGAAACTGTTTAGCGACCACTTCTGACAGGGGAAGGTTTTTCGAATTTTATAGTTTGTACCAGTGCACAGTGAATGTAATAAAACTTCTTTCTGAAAAAGTTGTTAGGTTTGCTCCAAAAGATTACGACTAGGGATGTAGCGAACCGCCGATAATGTGTTCGCGAACGCCGTTCGCGAACACCGGCAAAAATTGCGAACAGTTCGCGAACAGTTCGCGAACTTCGAACATCTGAAAATCGTTCGATTCGAACGATCGAAGGATTTTAATCGTTCGATCGAACGATTTTCGTTCGAATCGAACGAAAATCGTTCGATTTTAGCGACCGAATGGTCGAACGATTTTGACGCGAACGCCTATTGGCGAACGTCGCGCGACGTTCGCGAACTTGCGGCGGACGCGAACAGCCGATGTTCGCGCGAACAAGTTCGCCGGCGAACAGTCCGCGACATCCCTAATTACGACACCTTCAAGCACTTAAAAGTGGACAATTAAAATTCACAACGCGCAATTAAAATTTGCAATGAAATAACAGTTAAAGGAAGAGTATTACTTTGCGAAATGCTAATTTTATTCTTATTTGTGCAAATTGTTTTGCTCTTTGTGACTTTTTATTACATCCCCCCATTAATGTCCTAATAAATAATATTCTACCTTTTCATATACTGCTGCCTTCCTGCATGGCATTGTGAAGCTTTTACAGTTTAGTGCTGTGAATTGTTATACTCATAGACCATTGATTATAGTTATATGCTTCCTAATCCTTTATTTGCATGATAATTGATCAACACAATAATCTAAAATTTTTGGAAAACATGACACAGTGATTAAGGTTACTTTATTCAGGATCAAATTGATGAACCAAAAGTCCATTATCATATCACTTCTCCCTGACAAACCCAGGCATAGTTTTGCTTCAGTTTTTGGAACAATCAAGCCTTCCCTGCCACGTTTTCCATTAGAAATTTCATGCAATTGGGTCATGAAAGGTAATTTTGTCTCTCTTACATGTGTATTCTTTGTTTATACAGTTATAGCAGAAGTGTTGTGTCTGTAACATGTTTTACATGAAGATCTAAGTCTACATTCATCACAGAGAAACATTTCCTTGCAAAGTTCAGGTAGCAGCTATAAATTATGTTGCTTTTTTTATTCTGGATACAGTGCTATTTTATGAGGCATCGGGAGTTCTTTAAAATTTTATAACATAAATTCATACATCCATGTAAGCCAGGGTTTCTTAACTACCCCTTAACTTTTCATATGCATCTACATCTTTCATTTCATCATTTTTATTTTTGCATATTATGTTATTTGCCATAAACGGTAAAATTAATTTGTGTTTAGTAATCTAGCTGCATCCTACTGTGTTTATAGACATATGTTTTAGACTCCCATTCTAACATTAGATATCTGCCTGCATTATGTAATTGTGAAATTCGATTGTGTTATACTGTATTTTGTTTTCATTTTTTGTATTAAGTGCATGGAATGTGGCGATGCTTAGGACCTAGGTTTTTTCATTTGGATCACCAAGCTTTAAGGGTTAAACCCCACGAGCGCTTTTGTAGAATGGTTCAACAAAATGCATCCGACAAGCCGTACAGTGAAATAGGTCAAAATATAATGAGACTAATGCATAAACTACATCTGTCACAACACGACGGATGTGAACTCTGCGTCTTTAACCGTCAAGATAAAAACAGATGTCATCAGAAGGACTTTATTTTCTTATTTAAATATATTGACTGTCGGATGTAAATGCATGAAGACTCCATCCAACTTTATCGGAACTGACTTTACATTCTAGCACCTTACAAAATCTCTTGCTGTTGCACAGTGTTGTGTGGCATTACATGGTGTTGCATGGAGGATCAGATAAAATCTGACCCACAAAATCCGATAAAAGTGTTTGTGGAGTTTTACCCTTAATCTACCAATGAAAAAAAAAATATTGAGTAAAGCCAATATGATTTTTTTTTGCTACTGGTATGGATTTATGCAGCTTAATTAGGATCACGTACAAGGGATGGTTTTATTATTACAGAGAAAAAATATTTTTTAAAACATTATAATAATTTCTCAAAATGGACTTAATATGAGATGTCTTTCCTGTAATTCAGAGCTCTCTCAATAATTTATTTCTGGCAAAAAAATCCCATACCATACCAAAGATTGTTGTACAAGGAATATAAGAGCATTTGGTGATACAGACTTACAGATTTTCAGCATTCATCGCATCTTCAGAGTATTGCACACAGAGGTATGTGACTAGATATCATCACACCTTTACTCCTATTTAGGTGTACATGGACATATGTCATTGTTAATTGTCACACCATAACACTTGAAACACCAAGTTCTCAACCAACAATGGACACCACAGAGCACATCTATCACAACCTTTGAGAATGTGATACGCAAATAGGTTTGTAAGTTAAGGAATATTTGTTCCATAAACATGTTGTTTAACTATTATAATAGGTGAGTTACAGGTAGCCAAATTCACTTGTTCTGCTCTAGTACAAACTAGAATTTTCAGTTAGGCTTCCCTGTGTGATACAAACCTAGGTCTCTGGGTCTCATTCCTTTTCACCAAGCCAATTGTAAAAACAACTAAAGCAAATATCTGTTTATAATGGTCAGAGTAAAAGGCAATGATCTTACAACACTTAGTAGATTGTATCTATGAGCTTTTTTGTTATGGGAATTGCAGTTTATCACTTACAAATCTGCTCAGTGTAAACATTTACATGTTAGAAATTAGTGTTGCTGAAAATACAATCATCTTGTTATTATAAACTGATGAAAATGTCCTTTCTAATTGTTGGTGCAATCCTGCCAATCAGTTTATGTCAGTGCAATAATTGTCTGGGTACATTCAGTGCTATTCACAGGCAAATGCAAAGACCTAGACCTAATTTACTTGTTACTTATGCAAAAATTAATTAACATAGTATATATTTATTCTCAAATATCAGGCATCAAGTATGCATGAGTATTAAAAACACAGTTTAATGTCCCTTAAATAATATTATTTTAAACTTACAGCTGAGACGCAACAATGTCACAATTCCATATTTTATTAATTTAGCTCCAGGAAGTTGCACAACACTTTACAATATTATAAAAAACAATTCCAGTAAGTTACAAAAAAATATTGTATCACACAGAAGGCATTATCCTACTATAAAATAAATGAAAGCAAAACTCAGGCCCTAATGCTAAACATCCCTATTAAAGATCAATACTGCTTAAAACAAATTTGATTGGCTGAAAGACTATATACTTTATTTAGGCATAAATCTGACTAAAGAACCTTCAAACCTATTAAATAGTAATATTTATCCAATTCAAATACCACGAAGCAAGGTTTATTAGATTTAAAATCTTTATTTATTTCATGGCTGGGAAAGATAGCAATGATAAAAATGATATGGCTCCCAAAGTTATATGTTTTACGTACTATCCCTATTACAATTCCATCCACCTTCTTTGTCAAACTAACGAATACAGTATATTTAATCAATTTATTTGGAATGCTAAGACTCCTAAAGTGTCAACAAATATCTTACAGAGGAATAAGTCTACAGCAGGAGTTGGGATGCCAAATACCAAGAAATACTACATAGCCAACATAATTAACCAAGTCACAATTCTACTTTCCCTACAACCACAGACAAAATGGTGTGATATAGAGATGCCTCTTCTAGAGTCAGCATCTCTGGAGTTTATATTTTGGACAATGGAAAAATGTAACAAAGGAAAAACAATTAACTTACCTGTAACTCTAAAGACGGCAATAAACATCTGGAGGGGCTATTGAGATAATGTTTGGTGTTCTTCTTTCCTTTCTCCACTGGCACCTATTTTTGTAAAAAAAAGTTATAAAATATCAATCTATCAACATGGAAAAGAAAGATCCCATTAAAACTAAGGGAATTGTTCTGTCTACATCAGCTCAAGATTTCACCTGTCTAAAGAAAGAACTAAACTTGGACAAAACTGACTTTCATAAATATCTCATAATAAGGAACTACTTAGAAACATTGACACAAAGGAGACTCAGACCGCTCTCAAATTTTGAAATCTATTTTCAATATGGTACAAGCATAAAAAAGGTATAGCAAAGATATACAACCTACTAAGTGAACCAAAAGAAACATTAAAAATATCTCACATGATTGAATGGGAACAAAGACTGAAGAAAACTTTCACAATAAGGGAATGGCAAAAGGCTATTATCAAACCACAATTGTTTACTAAATGTGTCACTCGTCAGGAGAATTATTACAAAATCCTATATATTGGTATCTAACACCTTCAAGAATCGCAAACATGTATCCAGAAGCTTCAAATCTATGCTGGAGATGCAACAAAGATATAGGAGATATGCAACACAACTAGTGGAATTGTGATTCTATACAAAGTTTCTGGCTAGCTGCAAGATCATTGATTACAAAGGTCACTCAGCAAGATATTCCATTATCTCCTGAAGCAATGCTGTTAAACCTACATGACCATCTTCCAAATAAAAGCCTAGAAATGCTGACCTTCCAAGTATTAAATACCTGTAAACTCCTGATAGCTAGGAACTGGAAAAAAAGGAAATTCCAAATATCCACCAAATACAACAAGAAGTAACTAATAACTTAGAATATGAAAAAGCCGTGCCAAGAGGTCTGAGAGAGAAAGGAATAATACAGGAAGCATATAAACTTTGGCTATCTAAGACCAAAACATAAAGCCTATATTGTCTGGGACTATAGTTAGTAGTAACTACCCTGGGAGGTATAAAATCTTTACTTTAATTTTTTTTTTGTTTTGGGGGTCTTTTTTTTGTCTTTGTTTTTTTGTTAGATTTATAGTTTATTTTAGATCTT
The DNA here is from genome assembly GCF_017654675.1 of Xenopus laevis. Classification (NCBI taxonomy): domain Eukaryota; kingdom Metazoa; phylum Chordata; class Amphibia; order Anura; family Pipidae; genus Xenopus; species Xenopus laevis. Next base: position 74,265,117 of record NC_054378.1, read on the forward strand.
AATCCTTAGAGAAGTATATGAAGATATAATATATGTATATGTTGGAAAAACACAATAAATAAAAAGAAAAAAAAAACAATTGACTATGTCCTGTGCATGGATTAATGACCAGTCAGTTAGGCTGACAGTGACTAAACTGGCTAACCACAAGCATATAGCACATACAACAAACCATATTTAAACTGTAATAACTCCGTGCAGGGTGTTGTGGAACTGGAAGAATGCACACAGAAATGCCAGACTGCATGGTAGAAGTCAGCTTTATTCCTGGCTGATCTCTCTACACTGTTCCCTCTTCCCCTTCACTTCCCCTTTGTGTGTCCTTAACCTTTCTCATTACTCCACCCAGTGCTAGGTTGCTAATGCATATTAAAATAAACATTTAACATCACAGGCATGAATGGAACAACATTACATAAACCACCATGTTATCTAAGTAAGACTTTAGGTAATCCCATATAAAAAAAATGTGTCCATCCTCTGGCTTGTATGAAGCACTGTGCTCACATATTAATTCCAAACATATATGCTAATAATGATCAGCCAATAAATTGGACTAAGCTGTGTCTTTTACTGCCACGCTTCTTATAGTTAGAACCTGTATTATTTCCTGTCAAGAAATTGGTCATTTATTTTGACTTCCTAAATATAAATTATTTGTTCTAGTCAGAATTAGAATTAGATCATATGAGATGCCTATTATACTGCTCTGAACAGATTTTTTTTTTGCACCTTGTACATTGCCTTCTTGATGACTCCTAAAATGTATCTAAACATTTTAAATATAAGCTTTAAAAAACCTTAAGAATTGGTATAGTGGAAAACATAGAGGGGTTATATATCAAAATCAAAAATATTCTCATTATTTTCTGAAAACCACTCCAATCTGCACAGACTTTCCCCCCCCATTTAGATATTTAGACAGAGGGTGATTTTTTTTTGTTTGGGTAGGCTAAGTCTAATGTTACTTCAACAGTTTCTTCATCAGCAATTTTCCACTGGTGGAAAATCACTAGTCTCACCTATTGCCTAACTGTGCTTGGCACATCAGCTCTTAAGCTTTCTCATCTGAAATCTCACAAGATTTTCAGTGTAAAATCTCATGATAACATCACTGGAGTCATCAGGTAGCCCCTCCCACCAGACGAGCTCAAATAGATACATTGGTGAGATAGAGTATTTTTAATGTTTTTTTTTTTTAATTTTTCTTTTACTTTTCTAGGCAAACAGGTTTGGGGAGGCTTAGCCTCTCTAAGCCTCAATGAAAATCTGCCTATGCTTCATCTGCCATTGACTTCTACATGAACTTGGCAGGTCTGAGATGAAGTACTTTTTAACATGGACTTTTTTTTAATAAATCACAAAAAAAGCAGGGATTGAAAGAATTTCAACCAATTCCATGCCTACAGAATCAGTACACACATCATTTTGACAACAAGCATGGAAGTGACGCTATCTAGACTTTCTATCTAAAAATGTAATTTCATTGAAGAGCACACACAAGTGTGCTTATTTTAACAAATCAGCTGCAGTTGCATCTGGTGCATTACCCTGTTGTGGATGCAATGCTGTTGGAATTATGGGGAATTGCAGTATTGTGCATTGTGCTGCTATACTGTTTTAATAATACTTACAAAAGTCAGAGTGACAGCTAATAGCCTTTTACGTTTTAATAGTGGGTTTCATTTCTCAAATAGTAGTTAAAAAATTACCCTCATGTCTAACTCTTTGCACAAGACTCTGACAATTGCTTACAAGTTTTACTCCCAGCCATGCTCACCTCCTAAGACATACAACTGGTTCCCCTGCCAGAGGCTTCATTATACGTACAAATCCCAGCACCAGCTACTATCCTACTTCCCTGTAGGTTTCACTGGCCACACTTTGCTGCGCTAATCCCCTAGGACATCCAACCACCACCACCTTAAGCTAGCCATAGACGCAAAGATCCGATTGTACAAATCAACGTACGATCGGACTTTCCCATGTCTCGACCCGCCACTAACCATTCAGATCAAATTCTTACCATTCCGATCAAATAAAGTATTAAAAGAACAGATCAGCCATTGTTCTGCCCCTGACAGCAATGGTACGATATCTATGTCTGACAAAGCTAGTGACAGTCTCCCACTGAAAATCATACGATCGACAATACCTGGAGAGATATTATCAGCAGGCGACAGAAATTTTCTAACCTGTCCGATCGACCAAATGGGACTCTCCACACACAGCCCGAAAATCGTACAAATCCACGATTTGTACAATCGGATCGTTGTCTATATTGCCACCCTTCATTATCATGCACAGCTCCCAGTTTCTTCAGTCTTATCCACAGATACCAGCGCCCCTTTTAGGATCTGCAGTTTCACACAAAATGGGACCACTGGGAGATATATGTATGTATATTTATATGTATATATGGTAGTTCCTATCTACTGTATTCACAGCATACCAATTTAGAGCCTTGAGGCAGTCTGAAATGAAAACACATTATTTATAATTATAGAAATCACAATTTGGTGTATGATAAAATGTGATGGGATAGATGTAGGGCGTACGCCTCTGCCAAAGCAGAACAATGTAATCTGTTTTCCACCATGCTAACTTCTCCTTCTGATGTATTATGGGGTGCAGTCAGCGGTTAATCAGCAGGTTACTTTCCACTAATAAACTTGCAGAAAAGCACACTGAGGGCTCATGTGGTCAGACATGGTATTGCATAAATGAGCTTAAATTAATTTAAATAACACAGATCGTTCACTTAATCTTAAGTAATGGACATTGAAACCACAAATCAACTTGGCTTCCTCTGTATATAGAAGATGGGTTCATGGAGGTAGACAGAATTAAAGCAGCATATATTACCTGTATGATTAACAATTAAATAATAAATTACAAATGTCTAAATTCTGTAGGGGCATATTTACGATATAGGCACTTGAGGGCCTGTGCCTAGGGTGGCAGCTTTAAGGGGGCCCTTGAACGCCTATATGGTAAAAAACTTTCTGGAGAAAAAAAAATTATGAAAAAAACCCACTTCCACCGCTGCCGAATACTTTCCTATTAAATCCGGCAACAGAAAAGTTGTGCATGAATCCTTTTCTCCTATTCACAATGATATTTAGTTACCGGGGTGAAAGTCGATATTGCTTATAAATGATTTTCTGTCTCTTGGGAGGTTATCAAAATCCAGGAAAATATCTTATTTTTTTCTGAAAGCTACTCTGACCAAATCCGCAACTGGTTTTCTCCCCTTATTTATCAATACATTTTTCCGAAAATTCCCTGTTCAAGAAAAAAACTCGAAAAAATTGTGAACAAAATTTGCATTGTACGATTTTTCCCGGATTTGATGCCCGAAAACTCCGATTTTTTTCGGATCTTAGCCTGAAAACCAGGAAATCTTCGGATTCTTGTATGAAACCCAGCTTCCTCCATTGACTTTTACGTGAACTCAGCAGGTCTGAGTTGGAGTACTTTTTTATTCTGACTTTTAACACCCTTTGGATTTAGTAAACTCTGAAAAAATTTAGGTTTTTTTCAACTTAAAATTTGGATTTTTTCTCATTCGAACTAATAAATAACCCCCTTGGTGTTGTAGTTAGTGCCATTGTTTTAGCTTACATTAATTATTATATGTACTATACACTCTCTCTGGAAGTAATTCTGTTTAGAAGAAAATTGTTGATGTGAAAGAATGCTAGTTTCCTGATCAGAACTTACAATAAGTCTTCGAGTTGTGGTTCTTTAGTACCCAAGGCTACACTACCAAATAATGACATATAATGAAGCCAAGGCCAAATACAAAACAAAGCATGCACATTCTAATAAACTTGAGGATGCCATGGAAGAATGTCAGCAAAGTAAAAAACCTTGGAAACCCAGTTCTGAATATTTCACAAACCACGCCTTGATCAGTATTCCATTTAATACAGTGCTACTAATGAAATCACATACTAAGCTTTGTTTTTTGTAGCTGGTAACCCTGGTTCAGATCCCAGGGCAAACTTTCTTTTGACCATGGGAAAGTCATGCTATGTCCCATTATGCCAAACAGTGGTTACCTTGAATGTACAAAAGAGCAGAAAACAATGTAGGTTGCATCCTTTCTTCATGAAGGTCAGACCAAGAACCAAGTTATTGATAAAATCTCTCCCTAACTGATTTTGCAATGGGAAGGTTTGTATAGAAAACAGAAACATATATCAGAATACAAAAGCCGACAAACATTTATCTCGCTAACACAGAAGGTACAGCTTTGCCAAACCCCTGTCTAGTAAAATGTTATGGAAATTGTATACAAAATAGTATACTCAATACAAATTCTGATTTTATTATTCAGAGAAAGGGCATTTTGCAAGGAGAGCCACCACTGTATCTGCATTTGATTTTCTACATCAACCAGATTTCAAGGCACTGTATGTGAAAACATTTTCATTAGAATAACGGTACAACAATCACTTCGAGCATACAATACGCTTTTTTTCAACAGACATTCAATGGCAATACAAAAAGTATCTGACAAGGCCTTCCTCTTCAATATACATAAGGAATGAAGTATTCAATTGCCCTTTACTATGTAGTTCAGCAGTCTTTTGTAATATTTTAGCAACCTCTATCACCACAAAGGCCTACCATGAGGATCACGTCATGCTTTGCAATTCTTCAAGAAGACCCCTAACACAGACTAAATTTCCTTTTTATGAAAGGCTGTGAATGAAGAGAATAAGAACCAACTCGTGTGCACAAATGACTGTACTGTGAGTAAGAGGAAATTAATTCTTAGACTCTCCAGGTTATGTAATGTAGGGGGTTCGTAAATTAGTCTCTCACTATTATTTAACCGGCAGTCCCCTACTGTTATAGACTCCTAAACTGGGTCCTAAAATACAGTTAGGAGGGGGACCTGTTTCATTATCCTGCCTTTAGCTATGCCCCCTGTAGTTCAAACAGTGCCCAGTAGATGACACTGTGCTTAAATATATAGCCATCTGCTCAGGGTACATTTTGTTAAGCCCTTACCTGAGCAAGCATAAAGGGTGAATTGGATTCTAGACAGTTCAGGTCTAGTAAGGATAGGCTACTCACCTTTATAGGTCACTCTATGAGTGACAGACAGGCAGGTTATTTATCTGAGCAACCTGAGGCTCCTCCAAGGAGTGGGATTAAGATTCCAGGTATTAATTGCCCAGAGTAGGGACTAAGTGTACATACTTAGGATAGTAGTGACATAGGGTAGTAGTGTAGTGATTCCCCTGAGTTACACTTAGGGAAAAGGCTGAAAGCTGGGTGTACCTTTGTTGCTGCTGGGTATGTTTTCTTCCCTGCAGGGACGAATACTGACTATTGGTGCTTATGCCTATCCACTGTTGCTCTATGTTCTGCTTGATCCTTATGTACACGCCTTTGTGTATCATTCTGTTCAATAAACTCGTTCTCTGGTTAGGTTGCAAAGAACCACTGATGCCCAATTATTGTGCACTGCACTTATTTCCAGTTCTACTACACCCTGTCTCCACACGGTTGTGAGGGCTTAACCCCTTATGGTCTAGTCCGGACCAAAGAATTGGGGTAAAGCTCATGGTTAGAGAACGGTGCCCCTTCAATATACTATAGCTTTACAGTAGTAAAACTGCCATCATGATCTAGCAGCAAAATGATGCTTGTACTCTAGTTCAGCAGAATGAACCATTATTTGCAGAACCCTGAAATGCACCAAGACTTTTTTTCATAGTTCTGATATTTTCTCAAATGTTGATTCAAATGCTTTTTGTTTCTTTAGTGATAAAGGAGTTAATCAACAAAGCAGCAAAAAGCAGCTGTATTTGTATGTGTGTGGGCCAATAGTTGAGAACCTATCCAGTTTCACACACGTGCTACGCATTACCATATTTACATTTTCCTGTTTTTAGAGATGGGAGGCAGCAAAGGTGAGTCAAGACCTGAAACATTAAACCCACCAGGGCTCATTGATTTTATGATTCTACTGGGGACAATGTTTACACTGATTGTGCAACATCTGGATTAGATAATTTGTTAGGAGTTAGCATGTCTTGATGTTATCGTCCCTCTGTGATTATGCTAGAAAGAGAGATTGTTCTATTATTGTAAAATACTGACTGAGAAACATTAATATGTTTTGAGAATTTTTTTGTTGCTCGAGTGATAAATAAATGTATTCACTCTCTTGCACTCAGGAATTTGGAGGTGAGCGAAATGTTCCCTTTAGACACAGACGTCAGTTTTGTTTTCAATATGAATCATTATATGCATAATTTGCTGTTTACTCTAAAGGTGAAATACAGTGATATTCAATATGCAGGAAGGTACCCCCAAAACAATACAAACAACACAATATATGCAAACATGTCAAAAAAACATGCACAGGCATCAAGTAACAGGGATGAAGGAATTGTTGTACAGATATATATACATAAATCAAAGCAGTATGTACATGCATGTCTTCCATACATTTTAATTTAACATTCATTTAAACCTTTCTTGCACTAGTGACTAGTATGTTTGTTAAGGCATGTATTGTGATCCCAATGCAGGCTGAGATTTGTCAAGTGTAAATGTCAGAGCATTAGACATAGAGAATATAGTTATAATATACCTCCTGACTATTAGAAATCACTGAATACTTTCAAGACTGTATACACAAAACTGCATGAAAATACTTTTATACGGTAATAGAACACTCAGTTGATTTCTATTTTACAACTGGGGTACATAATTCATCATCCTTGTATAGTTTAAATCAATATTATTTATATCACTAATCACTGACTGTGATTCACAACATCATATTTATATAAGTATATAAACACGTTGGGTACCCAATGGTGAAATACCAGCTAAAACGTATAGACCTTTGGATTTGTAAATTCTAAAATACAGTTGTTATACTTTTTATTATTAAAATTAATAATTAAAACATTCTAAGTATCTAAGTAGCATATTTATGAAGTTGTGTCAAATAGCATTAAGAAACATCAAGGGGTTTATTTACTAAAACTCAACTTTCTCTCACTTTATTAAAAAAAAATCGACCAAACCCCCAAACCTGAATCCCCTTAATTTACCAATAATTAGTCTCTAAAAAATTGGTGCAATAAAATCATGCAACTTTTTCGATTTGACACTTGAGTCATGCAACTTGTTTGAATTGGTGTGCAATTAACTCAAATTTGGCAAGTTTTCAAACAAAAACTAGCGTCAAACACCCCAAAACCTCCAAAAATCATGAAGGCAAAAAGCATCTTCAAATAGTTAAAGGGACCTCTGCCATTAACCTTTACATTAATTCGACAGGTTTTAGCTAGAGTATTTTCAGATTCAGATATTTTTGCTGCTTCAGGATGTCATAATTCTCTAAAAATTTGAGTTTAACCAGAGAAACTTGACCCTTAATAAATAGACCCCCAAATTTTGCGATGGAAAAAAACATGAATTTAAAAACTGTGCAATGACTTCTGTGTAAATAAATATCTGCACATCAGCAGTGCTTTTCCTTTTATAAATCAATATCTAAACCTATATGTAAAATGAGTGTTTGTGCACTCACAGGACACAGTAATTACTACTTGCCATTAGAAGCTGATCATTCATTGGGGTTTCTTATTTCAGTGGGGGGGGTGGAGCACATATACTTTGTACAGTAGCAATAGGTCCAGACCAGGAGGAACAGGCCAAATATGAAGACGTTTAGTCCAGATGAGGCCTGTTTGACATTCTCTAGCTGACTTTTGTAGGACCTCAACAACTTTCACTTTTTGAAGTTTTGCATTGGAGGTTTTCATGGTTTTTACACTAAGGGGTTATTTATCAAACCACTCTGACCAAATCTGCATTGACTTTTCCCCCTTATTTATCAATACATTTTCATGAAAATTTCTTGTTTTGGAAAAGACTAATCATACTTTTGATACTTTTTTTGATACTTTTTTTTGATTTGTCACAGAAATCTTCAAATTATTCAATGAAACCCAGTGCAGATCGTAATATCTTCAAAATGTCAACGGTGTCTGCCATTGTCTTCTACATGAACTCGGCAGGTCTGAGTTGGAGTACATTTTAATTCAGACTTTTAACACCATTGGGGTCTAATAAATCTGAAAAAGTTTTTATTCCTGCTAAAAATTTAGTTTTTTCCCTTTCAAAGTCTGACCAGAAAAAATCATAGGGAACATCAAAAGAGGTTGGCACAAGCCTGGACCCACAAAGTAGTAAAGCCGGAGTCAGATTGCAAAAGGTTAAAAGGCTTACATTTTATTCTCCATAATTAAGAACCAAGGCCTGATGTGTTTTGTGTCTACCAGGGACACTTAGTCATTGGCTGAACATTGAAAATGACATACAGAGTATTTAAAAGAAATATAGCCAATGGGAGATAAGTAAGTGGTGCTATCAAATGTGCTAATCAAGGGAAAGAGTTAATCTAATGCTATGATTATTTTAGACACTGCCCCCCCCAAGGCTAAAGATAAAAAGATTAGCTTAATTAGGGAGTACATAGTACAAAATACACAATACAAAGTGAATCAAATGTGAATCAAAAATAGGAAAAAGAGAAAAAGGAAAAAAGATGACCATTACATATTAAACATAACAGGAAAAATCAAAGTCTAAATTAAAACCAAGAGGCTATCTTGTACCTAGGTAAAAAATCCATTTAGTCTCTACTTTCAATAACTCAGAATAAATACTTCCACCCCTTAAATTAGGAACTACTCTACCTATGCCTATAACTCTCAAAAAAGATGAAGTCCTATAGTTGCATTCCTCAAAATGTCTAGCTGGTGTTTGAGATTCCTTATTATTGATATTAAGAATGTGTTCTCCAATTCTCAATTGTCGACTTGTTTGGCCCACATACTGAAGATAGATTACATTTCTAGTTTTGCAATTAATGTAGTATTTAATATCATATTTTTTTGTGGTGGTAGTAGATTTAAAAGATTTAGTTACAGAGATATATTTGCATATAATGCACTTCGTTGAACCGCATCTAAAGCTCCCTTCTGTATGCAACCAAGTTTTTTTTGGGGTGTTAGTTCTTATTAGACTAGGGAACAGTATGTTTCCAAGAGTCTGTGTTTATCTTGATACAAAATTGTGTTCTTTGTCTAGAACTGCCTTAAGAACTGGGTCAGTTTCCAAAATTGCCAATTTTCTATTCAATATTTTTTATTTTATTGAATTGGGGACTATAGGTTAAAATGCATGTTATACTTTCTGAAAAGTTCTTTTTGCAAGTATTTTTGTTCTTGGCTTTATTTTTGTTTTCTTGTGTATTTGAGTGTGCCATAGAAATAATGTCATTATCTGTTTGTGCATTCTCCCCTTTATATCTGTTAAATAAACTTCCTCTATCAGTGCTTGCAGCATTTTTAAAAGCTATTTCCAAATTCTCCTGACTATAGCCTCTCACAAGTAATCTACTATTAAACTCCTTAGATTTATTAATGAAATCTATGTTTCTTGTGCATATGTCTCAATCTTAAAAATTTGCTATATGGAATACTTTTTATAAGGTGTTGTGGATAACAGGATGTTGCGCCACGAATTGTATTTGCTGAGCAGTCCTTTCTGTATAGGGTGGTTATTACATTATCATTTTCACGAAATAGGTTGATAGCAAGAAAATTAATAGATTTTGTATTATGTTCACTAGTGAATTTTTAAATTGAGATAATTATAATTTATATAGGAGACAAAGCAAGAGAACTGTTCTGAAGTGCCCAACCAAATCAAAAGGACATCATCGATATATCTCCCATAGTATTGTATATAGTTAGAAAAATCGCAATTATGAAAAATGTATTGATCCTCCCACCAGCCCAAAAAAAGGTTGGCGTATGCGGGAGCAAACTTGGCACCCATGGCTGTGCCACAGAACTGTAAAAGATTTATCATCAAATAAAAATAAATTGTGTGTAAGTAGATACTTGATAGCTCACAAAATAAATGGAATCAGGTTAGAATCATATACACTGTAGCGAGTAAGGTGATATTCAATGGCCTGTAATCCAAAGTGATGGGAAATATATAAATAAAGAGCCACTACATCAAAGGATGCCCAGTTTAGATCACTTTTACATTTAACATTTTTCAAAGTATAAATCAGATGACCACTATCCTTAAGGTAGCTAGGGAGTCGAAATACCAGTGGTTGAAGTAAAGGTCAATATAGGAATATAAATTTTCGCTTGGTGAACCTATGCCAGCTACAACAGGGCAACCTATAGGGGAACGAGTAGCTTGAGCCCCTAAGTTCCCCTAAATGCCAGCATTAAAAAAACAGTGATAAACTGACATTGGGGGGGGTTCTAGATTGGTTGAGACTGTTTATTTCTCGTGAAAAATTTGAATGCTTTAATATGATGCTATTATTAATGGGATGAAAGTAAACTAGGAAAATAAAATTGTTAGAGAATATGGACTTCTTTTCAACCTAACCACCTTTTTCTAAACAATTATTTTTTAAATAAATACAGACTAGTCAAGGTTTCAAAAAAATAAATATTTGCACTTTTTTTCACCACATTTTTCTCGAACTGAGAAAAAAATGTCAGCTTGATTTTTCATAAATAAATCCCATGTGTCTATAACTAAAAAGTCTGGTAGAAACTGGGACATGACTTTGGTATCTGACAATATTATAACTGTAGTATGCAAATCAGTCAACACTATACTTTGGGGGTTATTTACTAAAACTCACTTTTTTTCTTCATATTTTACCAGAAACAAACTCAGCCTAACTCCCATTCACAAAGTTGGCTTATTTACTAATATCTGAGATAGAAAAAATTTGATAAAAAAAACTCAAATTTTTTGTTTAAAACAAAAACTCGAAAAATTCAATTTAAATTGTACAACTATCGTATTGCCACTTGATAAACTCGAATTTATGAAGTCTTCAAGCAAAAATCAAAACATTCCAAAATTCTCAAAATTTGTAAAGGTTAAAAACACCTTCAAATTGCTAAACGAACAGCTGCCATTGACTTTTACATGAATTCAACAGGTTTTAGATGGCGTATTTTCAGATTCAGGCTTTTAGCAGTTTCTGGGCATATTAAATCTTAAAAGGTTCAAGTTTTTGTTCTCAACAAATTCAAGTTTTTTCACTAAAACAATTTGACTAGAAAAAATTGAGTTTTAATAAATAACCCCCTTTCTTTACAGAATTCTATCTGTGTCATTGGATTATGTGTTTGTTATTGAAAGTCACTGAGCAAAACTAAGGGCATAGTGGCAGGGCCTTCATTTCTTTGCAAAAATCAGTGCTACAGGCTCTAAGTGACTGTACCAGACCTGTAATGCCCTTGCTCTGCCTAAAAAACACAGATTTGTAAAGCTATGATTTTGGTGTCGTTTTCAGCTCACATCAGTTTAGCATTATACAAACACAAGGTAAAATTATATCTCTTGTCTACAATCTGTTTACTAAAAATATTCATATTCTGTTCAAGCTATTTTATCTGAAAGAAAAATCCCACCATGGTAAGGAAAAACAGGCCTGAATTTGAATTGCATAATTCCTCAGAGTGCACCAAGTAAAATTTAAGTTTTTTTACATATATTTTAAATAAATCCTTTAAGTTTAATGTGAAGAGTGGGTGTTCCTGTGCTTGCATGTCCCCATATGTGGATAACAATGAAGCTGCCAGTACAACTAGCCAGTGTCTTAATTTACTGCTTGTCATTTTCAAAATGAAGGGGTTAAAGAGGGAAAGACAACATACTTTACAAGAGTAAATGTTTGGCCCCAACAGGAGAGCTTTGCAAAAGCTTTTGCATCAAATGCTCTGGTGGTGGTTAGTGCCCTAGAGCTTTTTTCTATTCGATGTACCCAAGTAATTATGCAACCTCTTGTGACCCTTTCTTTATGCCTCTTTTATTATGGGCTCTGCATCTATTCCCATTCACTGAGAAGGCTGAGTCTGTAAAAGGTGCATAGGGTCCCTCCATCTGCCACTTTCTCTGTGCTCCCACTCAATAAATAAAATAAGGGTCACCTTGTTGGATCACACACCACGGCCCAGTACAAATGAGACCCAGAGGCTTTGATGCCTGTGTTTGGACACAAGCAATTATCTCTAATTATTGTTTTTCTTTTCAGTTTGCCCAACTTACAGGGTCTTAAAAGAAGAGTAAAGAGGGCTCAGTGGAGTGAATAACACTCTTCTGCAAGAGTCCTTCCTACAATCAGTTTTTTCTCCTCTCTCATATTCAGGGGAAAATCTTAACAAATGTGTAAGGCACAATATGGGTTTTTGGGGTTTTGAAAACGATTTCTATAGACAGAAGAACATTTGTATAAATAAGACGCAGATGGGATACAATGAGGAAACAACACTAGAGTTTAGTGTTTAATAGAAAGGTAAAATGATTTTGATCTGGAAATGAAATGGGAAGCAGAGAGTAGTCCTCTCCCAAGATCTGCACAGTGCTCATAAATAAAACATTACAGAACCTATAGCTGGTCAAATGTACATTTATAACTGCTGAATGCTTAGAACTTTTCTGATATGTTAGCAGTATAGACATTTTGCATGCATAAAATATATTCTTTTAATTCTTGGTTCATAAATATTTTTTGTCTGTCTGTAGACTTTAAAAGATATCGGTGAATCAATAAGCAAATCATTTTCCTTAACTAGGAAAAATAAGAGATTATCAAACCATGCTTTAATGTGGTTCACATGGGAGTCACAGAGCAAATTATCCCTAATAATTTAACGATTTCATTGCAACTTTCCAAAGATGTGTATATGATTATGATTTTTCCTAACAGCTCAACTGCTAGCTGTCTTTTATGCATCTATATGCAAAAGACATACACAGGTAAATTATGTATTATATGGAATGCATGGGATCTGGCATGTTTTGATTAAGCGGTCTTTCTTTAATTTGGGTCAATTAACCTTAAAGGAGAATTCAACCGTTTAGCCATCTCTAGTACTATTCTAAGGGCTATGGGCCAATTCACTTGGCATGACTGCCCTTCTGAGTTGGCATGACTGCCCTTCACCCTGCTTGGTAACATTGCTGGTGTTTGTCCTGTGAATGATGTATACCCTTATTCTTTTGGTGCAACACAACTGTGGCGAATACTCAAGGGAACTCTGGAGCTACCGCCTAGTAAAAGGTGGCGTTACCTCCTGCGTTCACTCAGTGACACAAAGTGCAACAGCACAGAGTCAGAAAAAATATATTTAAATAACGATCTGGCAGTATCTGCACTCCAAGGCCAAATATCCTTTTAGGAATTGGGGTGCACAGTTACAACTTGTACAGTGTACACACGAATCTTCAAACTGGCACACCCTTGTAAAATCTTTGCCTTTTTATTAGTAATGCATAATATAAGAGTCCAATGTTTCAGTCTGCATTATATAAGAGTCCAATGTTTGGTCCTAAAAAGGACTGAAACATTGGACTCTTATATTATGCATTACTAATAAAAAGGCAAAGATTTTACAAGGGTGTGCCAGTTTGAAGATTTGTGTATTAATACATATAATACACAAATCCATGAATATCTGGTAAATTATATCCTTATAAACGGTGAGTTCTGATGTCATCAGTTATAAACGGTGAGTTCTGATGTCATTTCTGTCACCTGACTCACTGAAACTTGTGTATTATAATTAATAAAGTACCCCCAGTTGCAAAATTTGAGGATATTAGAAGTTACCTTGGAGTTCCATGACCTGTATAAAAACTCTCGGCCTTCGACCTCGTGTTTTTATATGGTCATGAAACTCCTCGGTAATTTATAATATCCTTATATTTTACAAGGTAACTTCTAATATCTTCATATTTTGCAACTGGGGGTACTTTATTTATTATAATACACACGTTTCAGTGAGTCATGTGACAGAAATGACATCAGAACTCACCGTTTATAACTGATGACATCAGAACTCACTGTTTATAAGGATATAATTTACAGGATGTTCATGGCTTTTGTGTATTTATATATATATATATATATATATATATATATATATATATATATATATATATATATATATATATATATATATATATATATATATATATATATATATACACAAATACAAGAATTCCTCTGCACTCCTTTGTGTATACAGCTACTAAAAAATGCCCTACCCTTTAAACAAAACAGGGATTGTTTGTCCCTGTATTGCAATATATTTAAGCTGGCCAACTGTGTCAATGTATTATTTATAGGGGCTGATTCACAAAAGGTCGATATTCCTTAATGCACAGTTTTGTGCGTTATTTAAGACGCGTTATTTAAGGAACGATTCATCAAAGTATTTTTGCATGCATTAATAGGCATATCGCAAGCGTTAATTCTACATTTATCCACATCGGTATTCTAATAGCATTGCAATATTTATAGAATAGAATTAATCCTAACGCATTATTCAGTAACATCTTTTGAGCAGTAAAAGCATAAATAGTCCACTATTTACTGTGAAATTTTCCCAGGAGTAGGCGTTACTAAACAACATCACATGGATTAATATAGGAAGATGTAGTGAGGAGCTGTAAGGCAGCAATTAAAGACCTTTATGAGGAACCGGAGACTTACCTACGGCCACTAACACATTTTTGTGATAACTTGGGCAGGTCCAGAATGCACTACGTTCTGTGTCATGGAATTATATTAAGTTTCCCAGGGAAAGAAATGAATAGAATACTGTAAAAAGAGACTTCTACTCTGCCAGTGGTATCCCGAATGTCTTATGTGCTATAGATTGCACTAATAACGTGTGACAATATCATATGCCTTAAAATATAGCACAAAATAACACACAAAATAACGCTAAAATGAACTTTTAGTGAATCAATCGTTAATTCTAAAAATATAAATAGTTATACAATTTTTAAGGCATGCTATAAATAACACTCACTTTTTGACCTTTAGTGAATTGGCCCCCATAATGTGTTGTGTGTTTTGATGATACATATTCTGCCAATAAAAGAATCATTGTTCATAGCATCAGTTAGGAGGATTAAAGCAAGCAATAAAGTATTTAAGGTAACTAAAGTGTGCCTGTAAATCCAATACTTAAGGTTTGCACATATGCATTTAAATGGGTACAAATGATCATTTAAATAATGTTATTAGCAGCATATGTTCTGAAGCAAAACAGGAGAGGCAGACCAGGATACTGCAGAGATTTTCCAGTGGAGTACAGTGTGGGGTGGCCTACTGGCCAGGGTTGAAGAACTCACCATAGGGTGTAGGGCTAGTACAACTTTCTACTAATGACTATCTTTACACAAATGTGTGGGGTCCTGAAACATAACTACTAATTGAACTCCTTCACAGTCACTGGATTAATGCAGATAGCTAAAAATCAACTGTTCCTATAGAAAACCCTACTTCTCTTGCACCCCTTGAGACCACACAGAAACAGTGCGGGAGAAAAGGCTTTTGTCTGCTGAACAGAGGAAGCACAAAGCAAAGTGTGAGAATAAAAATCTTTGGTAAACACACAGACACACTACTTCTAGAAACAGCGACTCAAACAGTTGTCAAGCAGAGATCAAAAGTTGTGCTCATTGGAAACAATAAGGCTTTGATTTGTTGTCTTTAAATGGTTACTCACTTTAATTTAATGGAGATACCACAAATGTATAACTACCCATCCCCATGGGACCAAAGGGTTAGGTTCTACATGCTAGAAATGAAGGGGTGGGTTCTCCTTATTTCCTCTACTACTGGCTACTACTACTCTCTCTTTTTTTATTTTAATTCTTATTTACTGTGTGTGTGCAACCTCTAATACAGAAAATAATACTAATCCCACGGGGTCCATTTCAAATAAATAATTCTTATTTTTTATGATTTCATTGTTCTCTAATAAAACAGCATTTTGTACTTTATGGTAACTACGCTTCATAAGTCCATTTCGGTGGCATAAGAAACCTGTTTTAATGTAATTTTTTAATTTTTATAATATATGTATTGTGTAATGCTCCAAATTAAGGAAAGACCACTTATCCAGAAAACCCTAAGCCTTGTGCATTCTTGATAATTCAATACCTATAAAAACTGCGCTTATATTTTCTGCAGTAGTGTTTTCAGTATACACGGCTTTTATTTAAAAAAAAAACATGATGATATCTTGATATTATTATACATCTCTCCTTTCTACAGTGTCAAGTACACAGAGTTTATATGCCGTAAATACATGCAATATTTATGCAGTGTTAACACTTGACATACCCAAGCACATAGGTAATCTTGATGCTTTTAGGCAGTTACAAAATGCAATCTCTGTGCTCAGAAAAATAACACAGCCAACCCTTCCTTCTTTCAAAATTACCATAACCTTCAAGTTATTATATTCATATTCCCCTATATCTAGGCAGCAGTTGTTTGTGACTTCACTGATTTTGGGCAGGAAATTAATCTATCTACTCACAAATTTGATTAGTAGAGAGCATACTGTGATCATGACGGATTTTTTTCTACCTACAATATTATTGGTAGTGAGATCTGCTTTTTAAATTTAATGTCAAAATAAAGGGTATATACAAACTGCAGGCAACAGATGGGATGAGGACATTTGCCACATTGTAATAGAAAGTCATACGCCTCCTTTTAGTTGACTGTACTGCAGTAACCTCACATGCACTACTACGTATGGTACTACTACTACTAGTATGGTGAGAATCCTTACCCCATTATGCATGCAGTTAGGGTCACACATTTGTTGCTCAGCCCACTGCAGTGGTGTCTTGGCTTGCCAGTATTCAATTATGTCTAACAAATGTCATTGTAAATGAATTGCACAGTATTATGGGGACATGTATTAAATCATATTAATGGAAAAATATGTGCAATGCAAGCAAATTGTCCTTTGTTTGAACAATTTTTACTTTGACATCAACTAGTGGAAAGAAGAATTACATATTTTGCTACATGCACCAGTGCCCAATCAATGTGGTATAACGTCAAACTGAAAAACGGGGTTTATCACATTCATTCCTATTCATTTATTCATTGAGGGTTAGCCAAGCAGGCACAAATGCAAGAACAATAAAGGGGTACAAAATGCTGTCCCTTATTGCTCATGAAAGCAGAACTTGCTTCCAGGGTCTGGCTGTACTCTGCACTTAACTAATGGCCCCTATTATATTTTCATTAAAACTAAATTATATATTTAATTCATAGAACCTAGCAACAGATTTCAATCCTATAATATGACAGAATTAAGGATTTAATACACCAGTTTTGTGATCAGTATTACCAAAGCCCAGGGCCAGGGTAGATATCCTTTGGGAACCCCATATGAGTTAACCATATCCATATAACAGGGGAGGTCTGGGATAATGGATCTTAGAAAATCATGTCACATTAATCACATTCGTTTAACTAAATAGGTTGGTTTTTCTTCCGATAAGGATTAATTATTTCTTAGTTTGTATTGGATTATGTACAGGGCACTGTTTTGTTATTACAGAGAAAAAGGTTATATTTTTAAAAATTTGGATTATTTGGATAAAATGGAGTCTATGGGAGAGGGCTTTTCTGTAATTCAGAGCTTTCTGGATATTCTGGATAACAGGTTTCTGGATAACAGATCCTATATCTGTATATTAGACATTTTGCCAGTGATTTGGAAGCCAACATAGTACATTTGTGTGTGTGGAGATGTGAATGGTACTTCTTCATAGTGTTTATAATATGTACTAAAATCTGTCACACTGGTTTTAATTCAAGTGTTCACATGGACTGATTTTTTTTCCATCAAAAAGAGTATTTTTTTTTTTATTTAAAATTTCCCCATGCCTCACATATGGTGTCAGAAATGGGATGGTAAATGAAGAGTATTGCTCCGAATACATCCACTTAAAATTAGAGGAATTATGTACAAGACCCG
Organism: Xenopus laevis; assembly: GCF_017654675.1. Taxonomy (NCBI): domain Eukaryota; kingdom Metazoa; phylum Chordata; class Amphibia; order Anura; family Pipidae; genus Xenopus; species Xenopus laevis. The sequence continues at coordinate 74,283,011 of NC_054378.1, forward strand.
TGCCTGGCATACTGTTGCAGGCAAAGAAGCTGTGAGCCAAGGTGCCAGACCTAATGTACAGCAGACTAAAATGGCAAGCGGATCTGGAAAAGTGGAAGTAGAGGGCGCTGTTCCAAGAAAAATTAAAACCACTATTTCTGGTGCCACCGGAAAGATTGATCCTGCACTTCCAGAAAAGACTTTATCTGAGAGTATTACTGAGTGATGAAATAGCTAACAGTGCAGCAAGTTGAAGCTGAGAGGAGGAAACAATGATGTATCGGACTGAACTGCACAAACAGGATGAAGGCTGGAAAGATGTGATCCAGATGCTGTGACCAGAGCAACCTGTAGTCCCTCCTCCACAAGTAGCAGTGTCTCCTTGGAAAGACCCAAAGCTAACAAAAATGACTCAAGAGGATGACTTTGAGGCCTACCTTAAAACATTTGAGAGGGTAGCACTTGTTTGTATGTGGCCAAAGGAAGAGTGGGTAATAAGGCTTGCTCCATACCTTACAGGCCAAGCCCAAATGGCCTAAAGTAATATGGAGATCCATGAAGCAGCACAATATGATCGGATGAAAGAGGCAATCCCAAGACGTTATAATATTAGTGAGGAGACTTACAGACAGAGATTCCGGCAGTTAAAATACTCTGCTGCACATAGTCCAAGGGAAGTCTTCACTCGTCTCACAGACGTATATAAAATGGATGAAGCCAGAACTGAAGACCCAACAGCAAATTACAGAGACAAAAAAGGGCTTCAACTCACACCTCTTTTTGTGGTTACAGTGACTATACCATGCCAGCGCTACTTAATGGACACACTGTAAATGCCTTGTTGGATACTGGAAGTAAATTCAGCTTGGTAAAGGCTGATTTGGTCACTCAAAAGAAAGGGTTTCCAAAAGTTCCAATCACTTGTGTGCATGGTGACAAAAACCTACTCAATGTCACACATCGATTTACAAGTTCAGGAAAAGATCTTCACAGTAGAACGTGCTGTTGTTCCTAATCTTCAAGTTCCAGTTATACATGGGAGAACCGTATGTTTCAATAACTTATTGAAAGGTGAAGAACAACTCTGTGCTGTGACAACCAGATCACAAGCAAAAAAAGGAAGAAGATCCCAACTATACCTTGGGACATATTTTTCCTTTTCATGAGGATATTGTGGTATCACCCTCCCCAAAAAGACAGACTCTCACAACACAGCAAGTGAATGTCCATAGGAAGAAACTTATGATGAATCCTGCCAAAGATAAAGGTGACTATATAAGTATCGGAGTATGGGACACTGATATTGCTTTAGAACAAAAACAAGATGCTAGTTTATATCAGCAGGGTTTAAAGAACTGTAAAGGGACTTGTGCCACCCTATTATCTAGTCCAAGATGAAAAACTGTATAGGGTATGTGTTCATGCCAAGACAGGAGAACATGTAGAACAGTTGGTGGTACCTAAAAAACTTACAGAGCAAATAGTGAATTTGGCTCATAATATTCCCATAGCTGGTCATTTAGGTTACAAGAAACCCTTAGCTAGAATCCTTTATCGGTTCTACTGGCCAGGGGTATATGATCATGTTATAGCTCATTGCCGTTCTTGTCCAGAATGCCAGTAAACTGCTTCTGTACCCCCTAAAGCTACTTTGGTACCACTACCCATAATTGATGAGCCATTTAATACTGTTGCCATGGATATAATTGGTCCATTGGAGAAAAGCTCAAAAAGTAACCGGTTTATTCTTACAATAGTGGATTACTGCACAAGGTATCCTGAGGCAATACCAATGAGAACAGTTACAGCTAAAAGGGTTGCTGAAGAGATTTTGAATGTGTTTAGTAGAGTTGGGCTACCAAAACATATCCTTACTGATCAAGGTAGCAATTTTACATCTACCTTACTGCCAGAAGTGTATCAACTTTTGGTATTAAGCCACCTAGAACAACCCCATACCACCCACAAACAGATGGCCTTGTAGAAAGGTATAATCAGACATTAAAGAAAATGCTTAAGAAATGTGTGCATAATGATCCAAAACAATGGAATAAATGGTTGCCATTACTATTATTTGCATATCGAGATGTGCCACAAGAGTCAACGGGTTTTAGTCCCTTTGAACTCTTATATGGTAGATGTCCCAGAGGACTTCTAGATTTTTTAAAAGAAGTATGGGAAGATAAATCTGGTCATCAGAAAAATGTTATTGATTATGTGTTACAAATGAGAGAGAGGTTGCAGATCTTGGTAAAAGTATCACATGAAAATGTTGAGCATGCCAGGAATAAGACCATTAGAGTTGGTGATCAAGTATTACTCCTGCTTCCTAGCAGTGAGAATAAACTATTGGCTAAATGGCAAAGTCCATATAAGGTCCTTCGTCAAACTGGTCCTGTTGACTTTGAAATTGAAACTCCAGGTAAAAAATCAACCAGTAAAGTATATCATGTAAATCTACTAAAGCGCTGGTTTGAACCTAAATCCAAATCTAAGAACAATATTGCCTACTCTATTGTTTTAGAGTCTACAGAGGATAAGTCTGAACAGATTTATAATCTGTTAAAAAGTCAGGCTGAATGGAGGAATGTAAAAATTAACCCTGAGTTAACTAAAGAACAACAGGGAGACTTAAAAGAATTTATTAAGTCATACGCTGATGTGTTTGTAAACCTGGGCTTGTGTCCCTAGTACGCCATCAGATAGATACTGGGACTCATACTCCAATTAGACAAAAGCCATATCGAATGCCTGAACAATTTAAGAAAACAGCTGAAAATAAAGTTACAGAGATGCTAAAATTGATGGTTATTGAATCATCCAAAAGTCCTTAGTGTTCCCCAATAGTGATGGTTGGGAAAAAAGATGGAACAACAAGATTTTGCATTAACTTCCATACAATTAATGCAATCTCAACATTTGATAGTTACCCAATGCTACACATAGATGATTTCATTGATCAACTAGGTGGAGCAGTGTTCATATCTACCTTAGATCTATCCAAAGGGTATTGGCAGATCCCTCTAGATGTCAAAGCTAAGGGGAAAACTGCTTTTATAGTGCCTAGTGGGTTGTATCAGTTTAAAACTAAGCTGTTTGGACTACATGGTGCTCCAGCCACTTTCCAAAGGGCTATGGACATACACCTACGGGACCATGTAGTGTACACTGCTGCTTATTTAGATGATGTTGTGATCTACAGTCATTCATGGGTAGATCATTTAGATCACTTGAGGAAAGTAATTGCCCATATAAAGCAGGCAGGTTTTACCATTAACCTAAAAAAATGTTCAATGGGTTTCTACGAAACCAAGTATCTTGGCTTTATTTTGGGAAACGGTAAAGTAAAACCAGAAGTCACAAAAGTCCAAACTATTCAGGCTGCCAACATTCCAGCTACAAAGAAAGAAGTCAGGTCATTTCTTGGGCTTGCAGGATACCATTGGTGCTTTTATATACCTGAATTTTCTGCCATAGTTGCCCCACTGACTGACTAAACTAAAAAGAACAAGCGAGAGAATGTTACATGGTCAATAGAATTTGAACATGCTTTTCAGAAAATAAAAAATTGTCTGTGTAAGGAACCAGTTTTACAGAGCCCAAATTTTGAAAAACCATTTATTGTACAAACGGATGCGTCAGTGGTAGGACTGGGTGCAGTCCTTAGTCAAGAGATAGATGGTGAGGAACACCCTATCCTTTTCATAAGTCAAAAACTGTTCCCTCATGAACAGAGATACTCAACTATTGAGAAAGAAGGACTTGCAATTAAATGGGCTTTAGAAGCCTTACGCTATTATTTACTAGGAAGAGAGTTCACTTTAATTACAGATCATCATCCTCTAACTTTGATACATACTATGAAAGATAAAAATGCTAGAATCACTAAGTGGTATCTTGCATTACAACCATTTAAGTTTGAGATTGGTCACCGGTCAGGGAAGAAGCACCTGAATGCTGTCAATTTGTCCAGATATGGTGCTGAGGTAATGTTTGCAGAAGGACAAGCTTCCTTTTAAGGAGGGAGGAATGTGGAGATGTGAATGGTACTGCTTCATAGTGTTTATAATGTGTACTAAAATCTGTCACACTGGTTTTAATGCAAGTGTTCACATGGATTGACAGACCAATGCTGGGTGAATGGTATTCCTTTCTGTTACTTTTTCTTTTCTGATTAGGCTGGCCACATAATGCACTTTCCTTTTTTTACTCTGAATCTGTCAGCACCTGTGAACCATGCATGTAATTAACCAGCTTGTGTAAAAAACCTTACTTGTATTGTGTGTTACATTGAAATATGTAAGGTAAATGCTACACTGTACATACAGTATAGGCATAGGAAATGTAACGCATTTGTGTTAGCTATATTGTGAAGAATTTTAAAATACAGCTTAATCGCAAATGCAGCTTTGAAGTTAAAAGTTTTACCTGTGATACAGCCTGGTGTGGTGGCTTGCAGCACTTAAAGGGGTTGTTCACCTTCAATGTACAAATCTTATGAAACCACTAACAATGCTCTCAATGTGTTAGAAAAACCATTTTCCATAGCAAAAAGTAAAAATGCCATTGTAAAAGCTAATTTTTATACCTATTAACTCAGTCCTTCTCCTGTCTCTCTGACCTGTTTTCTGAAGTGATGGGAGTGGCCTATTTTGAACCTGACACACCAAGAACTTCCTATATGATGACATCATCATGCCCAGGCTTTGCCCTTACTTGTTTCCTATTGGATGTTGATACTGCCCTCCTCCTAGTACTTTATTGGTTGCTTGTGAACTGTAACAGTCACATAATTTGAATGGTCATTGGTTGATTATTCAATTGTAATGGCAGAGGTTAACAGACGCAGCATATAAACAAACCTGCCTTGCAACAAACAATCACACAGCCATGCAGACAAATACTGCAGAAAAGGAAGGAGCAACATTGTTTGGCAACCTTTGGCATTAAGAATAATGTCAGTTATTTACAAAATTGCAACAAAACCAGCACTGACTTGCTTAGAAACGTATGTAACTTACACATCTAGCAGGGACAGTAGGGCTGCCATCTCACCCTTTTAAAACCAAACACATATGAAATCCACAGCCTGCATGGCTAATTATCAACTCATTTAGATGCTGCAGACTGAACTGATTTATGTGCAGCCATGTATCATGCATCTAAATTAATTGCTAATTAGCCATGCAGGCTGTGGATTTCATATGTGTTTGGTTTTAAAAGGGTGAGGTGGCAACCCTAAGTGACAGGCAGAGCAGTGTTGAGGGCAGGTAGGTTTTTTGAACATTTTGTGCGCTCTCCCGGGTGGGCGGTAATTTACTTAGGAAAACGATACCTAAGCTCATACAAATAGTCCCGGAAGTCACGTCAGCTGCTGAATAATGATTTTTTATGAGGTAAATACTCAAAATAATACATGGACCCCCCCCCCCCAAATAATATATTTCTGGAAAGTACAAGTGTCATCTCCCATAGTATCCATTATAATCCAATAATTCTGTAATAATAATAATAAAACAGTAGCTTTTACTTGATCCCAACTAAGATATAATTAATCCTTATTGGAGGCAAAACCAGCCTATTGGGTTTATTTCATGTTTATATGATTTTCTAGTAGATTTAAGGTATGAAGATCCAAATTATGGAAAGATCCATTATCCATTAAAACTCCAGGTCCCAAGCACCTTGATCCCCCCATCTGCACAGTTGAAATCTCTGTAGCACACAGCCCACACTCCCCCCTCCCTCTTACAAACTTGTAACAGTTTATCTTCAGTACCTGAATGCTGCTCAAATTCCCCAGCACAGGAAGCAGTGGCAGATTGACAGCAGACATAGCCAATAGGAGTTAAGTTAGCTGCCAGTACAATGTGTGATGTCATATAAGGAAGAGGAAGTGAACACTGTAGTGTTTTTGGGGGTCAGTGACCCCCTCCCAGCACAGGGTCTGTGTGGAACTGAAGGATTAGTACAGGGACACTTCTGGGGTGAATATCTCTTGAACTGTACTTTTTCTGTTAACTATTTCTATGGAAAAGTTTGTTCTATTCATGTGAACTGTTAGATTTGTCAATTTGTTACAAAGATGAACAACCCCTTTAAGAGGCAGGCCAGCAGCACTTCCTGGAATTTAAAGGCAATGCTGCAGTGCAAGGTGGGAGTTCTGACTCCTATAAAAGGCTGGAGTGATTAGAAAGCAGGGGAGTCATTTGTAAAGCACAAGTTGGAAGTGCTGGTTTAAACAAATGGTGCTGTATGATGTAAAAATCATTTTTTTTTGTTTTTTTATTTGTAACAGTCTGCTTTGAAAGTTTCTAAACTGTTAAATAAGAGTCTCTTATTGTTTTTTTATGGAGGTCTGGAAAGTTAAATAAACCTGTGATTTTCATCAAGAAGAGTATTTTTTTGGAGAAAATTTCCCCATGCCTCACAATTTGATACACAAAATATTATATATTTGTATTACAAACCTGTATCTGGATAAAAGTAGATACAGAAGAAAGATGTACAACTTGTATGTAGGTTCATTATTCTGGTAGCCTTTTGTAACCTTAAAAAGGGCAGTGTCGTTTTGTGTAAACCAATGGTAATATAGGTCTTAAAAGAAAACACTCAAAAGAAAAGCCTTGGATAAAATGTAGCAGTTCTGTTTATTCCATGCTACACTTGTGACACAATGATATCCATTAAATTCTTTCAAACCTGCAGAAATCCTATCCTACTAGTATTCCTAGTGTCTGTTGAAATATATCTTTATTCCAGTGTATTTGACCTCCGTTTTCCGAGTTCTTGCATTAACTATATATTGGAATCTAAAATTCCTTATGTCTTCTGAGAGAAAAAATAAACAATTTGCAGATGAATTATCATAGTCTAACAGCGTGTTTAAATGAATTATGTGGATAAACAGGTAAAATTAAACAGACAGTTTAAAGTGCAAAAAATTCAGGCCTTGACTTTTGTTTTTTTTTTACAAATTATTATTTTTTTTTCCGATTCTTTGCAAATGTTTAGGCTGAAAATGTGTATTACAGGTATGGAATTCGTTATCCGGAAACCAGTTATCCAGAAAGTTCCAGATTATGGAATGATAGGCTCTATTTTATCCAAATAATCAAAATTTGTAAAGATGGTTTCTTTTTTCTCTGTAATAATAAAGCAGTTCCTTGTACTTGATCCAAGCTAAGATATAATGGTGTTTTCCCCTTTAAAACTCAGACCACAAAAATGTGGGCTTTAGTAAACAACCCCCTTAATGTTTATATGATTTTTAGTAGACATTTGGTATGAAGATCTAAATTATGGAAAGATGTCTTATCCAGAAAACCCCTGGATAGCAGGTCCCATACCTGTACTAGTCTTCATGCAATTTCCATCATTTCTTTACAAGAGGGGGAATTAAGTATTAGTTTTTACAACAAAAAAATCTAAAAGAATCTTCATATACCTCCTCTTTTGATTTTCAGCAGCTATTAATGCATGTAATACCTTTATGGGGGGATTTAATAAAAGTTGTAAAGGAAAAACATTTACAAAAATGAGAAAAAAAACATATTTCACATATTCTTCAATAGAATTCCTTAACAAAGTATAATTATGCATAGTGCCCTTAGATAGATCTGCGTTTTTTCCAGTAATGTACAAAGTTTCCTTACATACACTGTACAATATGTGTAATCAAATTTGTAAAAGTTACATAAAATACACACACACACACAAAATGCTCTAATTGGGCATATTTTCCTTGCAAACTTTTTTTTCTAATTGCAGTGGAAGCTGTACCCTTGATCGACAGAACAAATTACAGAATTTGTTTATGGGGTCATTTAAGAAGTCCCTGGGCACAAGTGCAAGAGCTCTAAGGGGCACAATCGGCAAATATTTTTTTACATGCCTATAGATTAGACTATTTTGTACAGTTTACCAGAACTTAATCACCATTTGTGTACTGCTCCTAAGCCTAGAAATATATCATATATGACCATGCAGGGCAACTTAGTTATCTATAAGCCCCTGACAAATAAAATAAACTGCTGCTTGAACATGGGTCACCTAGTAAGAGGTCTTCAATAGGATAATATCCCAGTGTAATGAAAGTGTAACAATTCAAATGAGATAATGATTAGCACAATAGATCAATGTATTCATTGATCTAGGGATTACTTGGAAGCAATTCTTTTCTGCTCTTGTTATAATTAATTAACATTACAATCCATTGAGGATTTAAAGAGGCTGTCCCAGCAAGGGAATCCACAGTAAACCAAACATGTCCAAAAATGTTAAGAGGTAAAGAAAATTGTTGTTTGCTAGCAATACTGTAGGTAAAGAAACCTTTGATTGATATACATTATACTGGATATTTTGTGCAGAAAGTGATCCGAAGATAGCAAACAGCTGTATTATTATTGATTTTGCATATGAGTATGTTTTATAAGCAGGGATATTTCTTCGTTGTGGTGAGATGAGTGCCTTGTCTTAAGTGGCAGATGTGTCAAACAATTGCCCACAGGAAATGTTACCTAGGATCCTACTGAACCCAGGTACCGCTTTAGAGCTAAACTTCATGTTTTTAACAGAAGTGCAGCAAAGCTCTCTACACTATAGAGCCCAAAGCCTCCCTGGAGGGGTTGGGGGATGGACATGCTGTAGAAATGGCAGCCAGATTGATGTGTGTGTTCTGGTTCCACCACCTCTGGAAGAAGAATAGTGCAAGTTTTCTTTGTTTTTTTTGTCATAGATATAGTGCCTTGGTATACTGTATTTAAACCCGGTCTTCAGGTATGAAGCAACAAGAGACTACAGGTAGTTGAGCTCTAACTTGGGACAGAAACTAAATGAAGAATAGTTGGATTGTTTTGTTATCTTGGGAACCCAGATGTTAGTGCACTTCAATATTCAGCATGCGTCCCATGGTTAAGAGACAAGCTAATTCAGCCTTTTATATAGATACATATAGGCAGGTCAACCCATTCATCTACATTCACTGGTATCCAAAATCACACTCTTATTAAAACAATTACATCAGACAGGTAATATATTATCTATTTAGCTAATGGTCTTATATACTTAATAAAATGGCTTTAGGTTTTTAGTGCACACTGGCCACTTTCTGTCATCTGATGCATCAAGAGGTCATAGTTAGAAAGACCTAATTTGCAATCTTGTGCTCTACTATGAAAATATAATTGTGTTCCTGTTTAGCTTGCTTAGCATAGGCAGGACAAGGGAGACAGAAGCCAATCTGCTTGGAACCCATTTACTTTGCCTGTTACAGATAGGTTACAGCAGGGATCCCCAACCTTTTGAACCCGTGAGCAACAATCGAGAAGTTAAAGGGGTTGGGGAGCAACACTAGCATGAAAAATGTTCTTGGGGTGCCAAATAAGGGCTGTGATTGGCCATTTTGTAGCCCCTATGTGGATTGTCAAGCTACATTGAGACTCTGTTTGGCAGTGGACCTGGTTTTTATACAACCAAAACTTGCCTCCATGCCAATAATTGAAAAATAAGCAATTATTTTGAGGCCACTGAGAGCAACATCCAAGGGGTTGGAGAGCAACATGTTGCTCACGAGCTACTGGTTGGGGACCACTGGGTTACAGGGAGCAGTTTTACAGTTTTTGCCAATTAACTGTCTTGTGGAGTTTGGGATGCACCAAATCCACTGTTTTGGGGTTTGGCCAAAACCCCTAATCCCTCATGAAAGATTTTACTTCCTTGTTTTCAGCCAGGCATGAATAAGAATCTTGTTAAAAATGGCCGAATACTGAACTGAATCCTAGATGTGGTGCAGCATTATTTGGAGTCCAATATGACCAGAAACTTAACCAAAAAAGCAAACCATCTAAGCCAGGCTAAGTTCATTTCTCTATGGCTAAATGCAGACTAACTGAAACAGTACATTCCATTGTTGTAATATATTTAAAGATATTGGACTGCACTGTGGAGCTTTTAAGAAATACATAAAAGCGATTGTCCTGCAGCCTTTATTTGGTCATGAAACTCCTTGGTAACTCCTAAATACACGTATCGTTTACAACAGTTGTACATTATTTCCCTAATTTTAAAAAAATATAAATATAAAAAATATATAGGACATATTAGGAAATATTATCTTTTAATACTGTAGAGTACTCACATTCACTTTTATAAATAAGGGACACATTATTTTTACCCCCTTTGCCACATTCATTTGGGCAATCAATGCTAAACAATTTTAGTGAAACGTCTCAAAACAGTGGTTTCACTGCTGTTTTGCTGTAAACCATTCAGAATAAGTTTATTGCAGGCAAGGGGGAGCATTATAATTCTTGCTAAACTCATTAACTATTGCAATACAATTGTATGAGCTTTTTTTTAGCATAATAGCGACTGGTAGAACTACCTAGATGCCTAGTTTTGTAGGAGAAATAAAAGGCAAGCATAGAGAGTAACCATTTTTTCCCTAAACCCAACCTAACATTCCTTTTTCTCATGTTCTCACTTCTCACTTCAGAAGCCTTTGCCCCTTAATGTATGATAGAAAATGTCATGGAAAGGGGGACAAAATTGCTGAAATTAGAACTATGTGAGAAATCCACAAAATCTATTTGGGACTTTTTACAATTTTACAAATGTTGTACAAAATTCTTTTGAAACACCCAAGTGTTTCTTTGGATTGTGTAAGGGGTAACTTTTGTATATGTGTATTTAATTAATTTTTCCATATTCTTCATCTATATCCTTCTTTGTTACTAGTTATTTATGTTGCATTATTGTGAATCTCCCTAGTTATGTTTTAACAATTCAGTATAAGTAAATCTCATTCCTTTAAAAAAATGCCAACTTATTTTATGACTTTTGTAGTGTATGTTTTTCCATCTGATTTCATACCATCTACTGCACCTTAGATGGCCCTATCAGAAATGTGGTACCTCCTAGAATAATGGAACCACTGTCATTCTAAACTATCTTTTCTTCAAGATTATGTAAACACAAGCTGATAAAACTATTCTTACTTGAATAGAAAATAAACCATGTCTATGGTAAAAAGCCCATTGGCATGATATGATACACCAATAAGTACTTCTTGTAAACATCTTATGATATCTGAATGTTCTATAATAAATGATTAACGCCCTTCTATTACTTTCAGTTTCCATTTTAGGCACACAAAGGTACCAACAAAGTATACCATATAGTGTAACCCAACTTGTTGCACTTTATACAAACACAACTGCTGAAAAAAGGACTTGACGCATAAGTATACAAGTTCTGGGTTTTACAACTCTTTATTAAGGTGGAGTGCACATGGCTGGAGCACTGTGAAATAGCAGCGAAACACACTACGACTGTCATGTGTGATGCAAGGCCACCAGCCCACCACTCCCATAGATATTAATGCACACATGGTTAACAGAACAGAATTTCAATTGTATAGTGGATACACAATTTTTACATAAAAAACATATAAAAATGTATATTGCATACCTGTAAAACAGCAGGGAATCACACTACCATGTCCTGTACACTGCAAGGCCACTAGACCATCTACATTACTAACGGCATATCCCCAGAAGCATGTTACAGGATTTTTATAGCCTAGGAGCATACAGTATAAGGAAAAATACAGGTATGGGACCAGTTATCCAGAATGCTCTGGACCTGGGGTTTTCCTAATTTGGATCTTCATCCCTTAAATCTACTAGAAAATTATGCACATGTTAAATAAACCAAATAGGCTGGTTTTGCTTCCAAGAAGGACTAATTATATCTTAGTTGGGATCAAGTACAAGCTACTGTTTTATTATTACAGGAAAAAAAGGAAATGATTTTTCAAAATTTGTATTATTTAAATAAAATGAAGTCTACAGCCTTTCTGTAATTCCAGTTTTCTGGATAAAGGATCCCATACCTGTACACGAAACATCCCTGTATTGAAGTGAGAAAATCATAATTAGGTAAGATGGTGTTTCTCAGACTGTGCTGAGCAGATTCCTTACACAGCAGCCATCTTGGGATGCACCATTTTTCCTGGAAGGCTTTACTATACACCTGAGCTAATCTGCAGTGTAAACTGAGTAAATTTGCTACACAACACACAGTGACTATAGCAGAGGATATACAACTTATTGCAGAAGAGGAATGAACTTTTAAAACCGAACCTGGAACAGAATCGTGAAAGACCTCTTATCTCTCCCCAAGTAAAATGCAGAACCAGATCATTTGGCACTATTCACTAGGAGGTTCAGCGACAGTTCATAACAGATATATAGTCTGGAAATATTCTCCACTGATTATCTATTATATAAAAAAAGGATGTTTTGACTTCTGTTAGAAATTTTTAATTTTTATTATTTATAACCTGATTTGGTCCTAATAAACAGTAACATTATCAAGTTACAATCCTGGTAATCATGTTGGTACAGAGTCAATATGCATGTTCAGACATAAATGCATTCACCCATGTAGAAAACAGTGGCCCAGGTGCACCAGCCCCAGGATCTCAGCTCAGGGTAGCAAACAAACCATATACAAAGAAACAACAAGGAGGTGGTGGGCACTCTGGAAATCCACAGACAGGCTGATAGAAAGTCAATTAAAAATTGAAAAATATATTTATAAAACAATAATCCCTTAAAGCCTTGTGAGTTTTTTTTCTATGTGACACTTTGGCTATTCCTCAGCCCTGTGTCCAGGAGCTGCCTTTTCTCCCTATATCTGAAGACATCACTTGGAAAAGCAACACAAGAGTAGCAGCACACTTTTCATTGCAAAGTGAATCATTCACAAGTCATCTCAAAAGGAGTTTAACAAAGAGTTCAACAAGAGGAACAACAAGAAGCCACAGCAAAAGATTCATCAGCCTTCCTGTTTAGTAGACTAGGATCTAATTTCAAGATATACTGACAGAATATTACTATTGTTAATGTATTTCATATTTGTGCTTCCAAAACTTCCTTTACAATTCCATCTGATTGTCCCCACTGTTTCTTTTTATCTCCCTCTCTGCTCTATTCCACAGACTGCTGCCTATACCTTACATAACTTTCTAAAAATCTATCACCTCCAACTACTACTTCACATAGGAGGGGGGGGGGAGTTGGCATTCTTCTCCCCCTCATTGCTGGTTTAAACTAATCTCTACACCTCTTCTTTCTTCTTTCCTTCTTTTGAGGTGCATGCAGTTAAACTGTTCTACCCTCTCGCAGCATGGATAGCTGTTGTCTACAGACCAACTTCTGCCAAATCTCCTGTTATGTTTCTCTCTGACTTTGAATCTTGGCTCTCTTTTTTCCTATACTCTGACACCTCTGCAATTATTCTGGGTGACTTCAGTTGTCACACTAATGATCCATCCCAGTGATAGCTATCACAATTTCTCCATCTAACCACCTCCTTTCATCTCCAGCAGTGAATAAATACAGCAACCAATAAGGATGGTCACTTCCTAGATCTGGTCTTTACTAAAAACCTAAATCTTTTTGCATTTAACAGTGATTGTTTCGTTATCTCTTTTTCTACTTCACACACTCCACTCTCTACTAACTCTCAACCAAAAATTTTGGTTCATAACATCCACACTGTTGATATAACAGCTATATCTGATTCTCTGAGTTCTAGCTTCTCCTCCATCAGTACTTCCCCTGATTTTGATTCACTAGACCTACAACTCGGTTCTGTCTGCTGCTATTCATGCTACCCATGCCACTCTGCAGCGACAGCACAGTCAGGCCCACAATCCTTGTCCCTGGAAGAGCTCCCAGTTGTGATCCCTGGAAGAGCTCTCAGATGTGACTTCTGTGTTCCTGTACGTAAATGGCATGTGGAGGAAATCCCATACAAAAGCAGACTTCCTCAACTATAGATTTCTTATGGCCTGCCTTGGTACTGCCCTATCCCAGGCTAAACAAGAGTACTATAGTACACTCATAAACAAAAATAAATCCAACCCAAGACGCTTGTTTCCCATATTACATTCATTATTCAATCCCTCTAGAAATGAAAAAACATTAACATCTGAACGTACCCCCCAGGACTTTGCTGATTTCTTTAAAAGCAAAGTTGATTCTATCCACAAACAATTTTGCTTCCTTTCAGATGCCAATATTCTCACTCTTGCTAAATCTCCTCTTTCCCTTTTCAACACTTTTGATCTTATAACTGAGCCTGAAGTCTAAAAACTTCCCTTGTCCTCTCATCAACAATTTTTTTACTATGCAATCACCTCTACTAAAATAGTGTGCTCCTGTCCTTACTCCAGTACTCACTCATATATTCAATTCCTCGCTAACATCTGGTACTTTCCCCTTGTTTTTTTAAAATCTCTTTATTTTCAGTTTTCCAACAGGGGTACAGAAAGAAAAAAAAAAAGGAAATGACAAGGATGATAAAATTACACTTACATGTATCCACGCAAATGGTTTATATAATGCATTTACAACATTTCGCTCCATTTATTCGTCTTTTAATCCATCCTTATAAGGTCTTTCATATATCTATGCCAGGGAGACCATATTTTCCAATATTTCTGACTAGTATTGTGATATATGTGGGTTAACTCCTCTAATAGGCTTATTTCTTTTACAGCTCTCAACCAATCCTCGTATGACGGGGGTTTTTCAGATTTCCAATTCCTCGGCACATTCTAATGGGTATTTCCCCCATCCCTGTTCTAAGCCACACCAATCTTTTTTTATCACTCTTCCTTATCCATCCTAATATCCTCACCAAGTGAATCGCCACATAGTACATATATGGATCCGGTACTCTCAAACCCCCCTTTTCTTTAGGAGCTGTTAGTAGGTTATATTTTAACCTTGGATTCTTGCCATTCCATATAAATCTAGAAAACATTGATTTGATTGATATAAAGAAGGAGTTTGGGATTTCCACCGGAAGTACCTGGAGAAGGTACAGAGCCTTTGGCATTAATACCATTTTTAAGGCTTGAATTCTGCCAAACCATGATATTCTAATTTTTTTCCAGTTATCTATTGTTTGTTGTAGGGTGGCTAGTAGAGGTATAAAATTGTCTGCATATGCTCTATTTAATTCTCCACATAGGTTCACTCCCAGGTATTTTATTGTTGATCTGGCCCATTTAAATGGAAAGTTTTGTTTAATCTGTTGTATTGTTTTTCCATCTAGATTAACATTTAATATCTCTGATTTAGAATAATTTATCTTGAAATTTGATAGGTCTCCGAAGGTTTTCAACAGTTTCATAAGATTTGGAAGTGTTATTAAAGGATTTGTAACGTACATTAAAATATCGTCTGCGAAAGCTGCGCTTTTGTATTCATTGCCCTTTATATTTATCCCATTTATATCTGGGTTATTTCTTATATGTGATAGTAAGGTTTCCATAACTAGCAGGAATAATGTTGGTACTTTCCCCTTGTTATTCAAACAGGCCTCTGTCAAGCCCAAAGCCCATTCTGAAAAAGGCTAAATTGGACCCATCCTCTTTGTCTAACTACAGTCCTCTCTTTCTCTTACTGCTAACCTCTAAACGTCTGGAATGTCTTGTCTTTTTCCTTATGGATAACTTTCTCTACACCAATAATCTGCTTGACCCTATGCAATCTGGTTTTCGACCTGCACACTCCACTGCCTTATGTTGAGTTGCAAATAATCTCCAGACTGCTAAAGCCAAAGGACATTACTCTATTCTCATTCTCCTGGACTCATCTTCTGCTTTTGATACTTTTGATCATTCTGTTCTTATGCAAATTCTCTGTTCAATTGTTTCAATTAGAGCTGCATCCTGATTCTCTTCCTACCTTTTGACCGCTCCTTCTCTGTTACTTTTGTTAACAAATCTTCTCCCCCCGTTCATCTTAGTGTGGGGGTGTCTCAAGGTTCTGTACTTGGTCCTCTGTTGTTCTACTTGTACACTCTCTCTTAAGGAGACCTTATAGCTTAATTTTCTCTTAAATATCACCTGTATGCTGATGACATCAAGATATATTTAGACACCCCTTTACTAACTGCTGATGTCCATGACCCAGATCACAGACTGCTTCGTAGCTATATCCTTCTGGATGAACCAACTCCACCTCTCAATTTGGCCAACACTGAGCTCATGGTCTTTCCACTCAAACCTTGCCCCTCTCTTCCTTTCACCATTACTATTGATGGCATGCCCTCTGCCCCTGTTAATGCAGCACGCTGCTCTGGGGGGGGGGGTCATCTTTGAACAGTCTCTCTCCTTCTCTAATCATGCTAATTCTACTGACAAAACCTGACATTTCCTTTGCTATATAGCCAAGATATGCCCACTTCTTTCACAAACAACAGCCAAAACACTAATCCATGCCCTTATCCAATTTAGACTATTGCAATCTCCTACTAACCAGTGTTCCTAACTCCAATCCCTCTCAACTCCAATGAATGTTAAACACTGCTACTAGGATCCTCCTGATCTTTCCTAAGAGGGAATCTGTTCAACCCCAACTAAAATCCTTAGCATGGCTGCCTGTTAAAGGAGAAGGAAAGGTTAAAACTAAGTAAGCCTTATCAGAAAGGTCCATCAAAATATACCAGTAAACCCCCAAAGTAGTGCTGCTCTGAGTCCCCTGTCAAAAGAAACACAGCATTTCTTTCCTTCTATTGTGTACACATGGGCTTCTGTATCAGACTTCCTGCCTTCAGCTTAAACCTCATTGCCCTGGGCAAGAGCATGCTCAGTTTGCTCCTCTTTCCCCTCCCCCTCCCTTCTCTACTGTAATCTGAGCCCAGAGCAGGGAGAGACTCAGGCAGGAAGTGATGTCACACCATGTTAATACTGCAGCTCCTATCCTAAACAAACAGAGTTTCTAGAGCTTTTTACTCGGGTATGGTAAAACATTCTACAGAATAAATATAGCATTCTAGCTTGCACTATTGCAACTAATCTATTGGCAATAAAATGCCTCCGTAGCTTTCCTTCTCCTTTAAGCAAAAACTATACCCCCAAAATGAGTACTTAAACAACAGAGAGTTTATATGAAATTAAGTGGCATATTAAAGAATCTTACCAAACTGGTAATAGGTATATATATATATATATATATATATATATATATATATATATATATATATATATATATATATATATATATATATATATATATATATATATATATATATATATTTAAGTAAATGTAGGGACTTTGCTCATTAGCATAATATGTACAGTATATCATTGGCCCAAAGGCTGATGACAAGTTCCTGCCACGTTTCAGTATAGTGCTGGCTGGGCAGAGAGTGGGGCTTTCTCATTCCCCTGCCAGTCCAGGACGGAGTGGAAGGTAAGGGGAGCCTGGAGCTTAGGCCTTAGTAAAGGGGGGAGGCTTTGGTGAGGTCTGGAATACAGCGACCCCGTGAATTAAGTGTTGTCAGGACAGGCTAGTTCTCTTTAAAGCACTTTCTAGGAAAATGAGGCAGAACAAGTGAGCAAGAGCAGCCTGTCTCCAACTTGGAGGGATAGCTCATCCCTCAGGCAAGACTGGCCTGTAGTGTAGGGATCACAGCATAATCGGGATTTAGGTTTAGTGATTTCCCTGATCCAATGTGTGGCAATCCAGGTCACTTACTGAGTTCCTGAGGGTGCATCTATCCAGTGTGGTACTCTATCTCCACAGGGATATCACAAATTGCTGGCTCTGAAATGCTACAATGTACCCTACATATATGTATATGAATGTCTCAGAGGATTGGGAGTATCCAAACCTTGATTTGCGCTTTAAGAGAATAAAGCCTGTTGCTGTTTTTGTTGTTCAAGAACTTTCTGGCGTCCAATTGTGTCATTTAGTTATGCCGCATAAGTAAGGTGTAGTTGAACAACACCACTCCTTCACCCTTTCAAGTAGCAAAGGCCCATCCTGTGGAGAGAGGGTCAATGTAATCAGTTCTCTGCCTGTTTCCTAGCCAGGCAAGGTCTATCCTAGCCTAGAGGGGGTTACATAAATATTGCCCTTTTATATCTCTTGCCTTTAACCACCATTTTGTGATCGTCTCTGTGTTGCCTCAGAGATCACCTGACCAGAATTACTACAACTCTAACTGTAACAGGAAGAAGTGTGGAACTATCTGTTATTTGGCTCATGTGACCTAACATGTATAGTTTGTTTGTGTGCACCGTGAATCCTAAGATCCCAGGGGGCGGCCCTTCTTTTTTAAAATGGCAATTTTCTATTTATGATTACCCAATTGCAAACAGTACTAAATAAGTATATTGTTATAAAAATGGTTTATTTATATGAAGCAGGGTTCTACATATGAGCTGTTTCATGCAGTATATTTTTATAGAGACCTACATAGTTTGGGGGGAATAGTTTTCCTTTAAATATATTTTAATAATTTCAAGACGTTCACTTTGAGCTAGTACTTTTTTTTTTTACAGATTCCAAAACACTACAATAGAGGTTTAATGATGTAATACAGATGCTTTGCCCTTAATCTAAAAAAAGATTAAAGTAACATGTGACCGATTGCTTTATACTATAACTCACACCATCCCAGTTTTTTTAGATGCTTTGGGTATTGCAGTTCAACATTCAGCAAGCTACACATCCTCTGTGTATGTATTAAAAATATTGTCATATTATATAATCAGTTTTTTGGCTTTTTGAACAATTTTCCGACAAGGGATCTGGTAATCCTGGTCAAAGGACCTCCCTAACCTACTTTACAACTAGTGTTGTTTATGTTACTAGATTGGTTTATTTGTTATGGTTTAAATGCTCAAACGTACTTTCCATAAAGCAGACAGTATAATTACCATGATTTGTCTTATCAAAGGGAAACAAGAGGACTCCTAAATGCTTGTTAAAAAAAAAAACTATTGCTTGGTAAACATCAGCAAGTAGTCTGCCATTTTTCATTTGAAACAAGGTCTCTGTAGGGAACTGTTTCATAATGGGGGAATGTAATCAAAACTGAAAAGAGAAAACCATTAACAAAAGTTCACATTTCACATTCATTTTTTTTTAAAAAAAAAAACTGCATAACTGATAACTGTTAGAATCTTTATTGCATACACTGGGCAATAGTGCAAGATAGGAAAACACACAATATTGTTTCCACTGGTCAAGCTACTAATTTTAACTGGTCAAGCTACTAATTTGTGAAACTTAAAAAAGAGGCAAATGAACCTTTTGGCATTGTGCATATCTATTTAATTTGCCTACATGCATTAAGATTAATTTGAGGGGAATATAATGAACTTTGTTGATGAAAAATAGGAGCAATTAGAATGTTATTCCCTTCATGCAGGCAATTTTTCATTTGCATATATTTAACATCAGTTTTGCAAACCAGTAGTATTTCATCTGCCAGGGAAAACGACTGCACATTTTATAACTTGCACCAGTGTGCAATGTGTGCCATAAACTACTAAAAAAATGCCTTCAAGCACATCTTTAAAATGTGCAGTTTTATAATTACTATAATAACTGTCTTATGAAAAATTTTATATTGCAAAAAACTTGTACTTGAGGCTCCTGTGTGGAAGCTATACAGTACTGCAGATAACAAACTGCTCTCGAGTTGAATTTTGTGAATACACACAAAGTAAATCTGTACCTGGGCAACTAATACTGCCATCTGGTGTCTCTTTACATACATTGCACAGACAGATAAAAAGGTATTTGAGCAACGTTACCACAATCAACTCTGAATGAAGCGCATATTTGTTCATACTTCAAATGCTAGTACCAGTTCAGGGCGCTTTGCTAGATCCAAAGAACCGTGCACAGAGGTAAGGGGGCAAATATCACTTCCAGAGATTTTCAGAAAAGTAGTACAGTGTCTTTATAAAGATATTTAATCTTATATTTAATTTCATGATACTACTTGTGCTATTTCTTATAAAAAAAAAACAACCAAGCATATTTATAAATATGGGCCTTCATTGCAAAGTGCAGGGCAATTGCATGTGTACTAATTCAATAAGAATAGAATTTGAGCCGAATTTCCATGTTTCGCTGCAGGCGAATTAAATTGCAAAACGTTGTCGACAATTCACCGGCGAAAAACCCACCATGTCAAAAAAAATCGGCACGTGTCAAAATTGGCACATAAATTAAAATTGTCGCGCATCAAAATTATTCGGGCGCCATTTGACTTTAATGCATATGGACCAAATAGCTGCGAGTATAAAGATTGTCGCTCGCATCAAAATCGACGTGCATCAAAATAATTTTGACGCCTGTTGAGTTCAATGCGAAACAGCACAGATTCGCCCATCACAAACTTATCATTGGTGCCATTAATCATCATCAGTTATTATTAATACATTCATACATTGTAGTTGTCCAGTCTACAAAAATACATAAAAAACAATAAACCTGAATTCATCTTGCAGTTAATATATTGTTCATAATAGATAAGGATTATTTCTGTACATTTCTGCTTTAGCTGCTTAATATGAATTCATATGAAAGAGCACAATGTATTTTAGTAATAATGGAGATCATTAATGAGAACATACAATTCTTTAAAAATATCTGATGTAGTCCCCTTTTAGGGATACTATTAACTTAGATTTTGTATGAGCTCAGCGACCAGTGTAATTCCTACCTCCCAAGGACTAAATAATGAATAGTTCAGTTTTCCTCCTTAGCTCATAAATTTAAAAAACTTAGCTTTTTTCACAATTTAAAGGAGAACTAAAACTTCCTACTAAAAGCCCCCTAAAAGCCCCCTAAACTTGCAGCCATTGCCCTCCCTCCCCTCTCCCTCCCTGCGATGTGCTTTAGTTTAAAAAAAAAGTCTGACCCTTAGGGGTAGGTTTATCAAAGGTTGACTTTCGAGTTTATGTGAGTCTGTTTTTACACTAATGAATTTGAATATACTCACGACTCGAATGGGAGGTTGTTTAAGAAAAAACTTGAACGTCTAAAACTCGAACATCTAAAACTCGAACTAATATTACCGACCCGAAAACTCAAATCAAATTTGATTAGAATTCGACTAAACTCGAAAAAAACTCAAACGTCAGGAAGGCTATTAAAAACTTCAAATGGGTCACTGGACCTCTGTCATTGACTTCTACATGAACACAGAAGGTTAGGTGGCGAATAGTATAATTCAAATTGTTCCTAGGGTCCAGGTATGATAAATCTCGAATTAAAATTCGATTTTGGATTATTTCCATCTCAAATTTGTGAGTTTTGACTAAAAATCCAACTTGAAAATTAAATTTACAATTTGACCCTTAATAAATCTGCCCCATAAATGCAGAGAAGCTCAGCGATGCTTCTGGACGAAATCTTCCAGTTCTCTTCAGATCCCATGAAGCCTGCCAGCACATGTGCAGTTGGGCCAAGTCAGGAATCAGTTTCAACTTCGCATGCGCAAATTGAAGACAATAGGAAGAGACGCAAGACGGTGACCGGGAGCTCCGCTGCGCTTCTCTGCATTTAAATGGTAGAATTTTTATAAGGTTTTTTTTTAAACTAAAGCAAATCTTGGGGATGGAAAGGAGAGGGGGTGCAATGCCTGCATGTTTGGGGGGGGCTTTTGGTAGGAGGGGTTTAGTTCTCCTTTAAAGAAAAGCTAAAATGTATGTTCAGTACAGGGCCTATTCATTGCACTCATGCTGAACAAGAGGGAATATTACTAGCAGCAATACCAATTTAGTATGTAAGGTGGGACTCTCTCTGTCTATTTTTTAGATTGTACAGAACATATAAACAGATATAACTTCCTTCACCTTTTCCACTTATGTTTAATTTATGTTTCAATAATCCCAAATAAAATCTGTCAATGATTCTGTATTTTCATAACAAAGTTGTAACAGGCTATATTTCATGGGTCTATTAAAAAATAGCGTTTGTGTAGTTCAGCAATGTTTAGAAAGGTCACACTTCCAGCCATTATGTATTTAGAGTTGTAACTGAACATTTAAAAGGGTTTACAAGGTCCCTTCTCACACATGCACACGGCCTGGTGTGGATCCTTTTAAAGATGTTTCACCGAAAACACAAATACTGTAGGTCATTCTTTTCGATTCATTTAGAAAACACATATGCAGTTCAAAAACTATAATCTTCCTCGCATTTGAACTCTTACCAGGTTTCCATGTTGGAGGTTGCAAATGGTAATATATAGTGAGCTGAATAGGATACTTGCAAATCCCAGCATGTCAGGTTTATTGGAAGGGTTCAATTTCATGTGGGCATCCATTTGCCTTATTTTGTTTTTCACACTAAAAAAACAGTATGGTTGTTTTGAACCAACATTTTTTTTCTCATTTTACTAGATTTTCTGGCTATAAAGCTTTCCGTTCATTACTGTTTGTTTTAGCAACTGAGGAGTTTAAGGTACAAGTGCAATTAGCATGGAAACTGTCAGCAGAGTCTTTAAACGTATTTTATTCTTTGTTGAACGTCTCTTGTCCAATTGCCTGAGACTTTTAGAATCAACACAGGGCATTTTATTGGCTCAGACTTGAATGCTACATCCATTATGTCTCCTCTTTTATTACTAGGTAAAGGTGTATCCAGGTAACTTCTAGGTCACTCAGTTGTTAAAATGCCAGAGTTAAGGAAATTATACTTTAGCACCATAAACCATAAATGCTGTTTGCCAAACATAATTGCATGATGAGTTCTTTAAAAAAGTGACGCATAATGCCTGCTCGTGAGACAAAGAAATGGGAAGGGGGAGAAAGAAACCACTGAAAGGAAGAGACAGGCAATGTATGTAGAAAGTCCAGTGAAAAAATATTGCTTACAGTTTGCAATTAATTAAAAATGTCAATCTCTTAGGCTATTTCTTGCCGATCACTTCACAGTCCCTCAACTGTAGTCAAAAGAAATCCAAAACGAGTATATATATTTACAAAGAAATATATATAGGGAGATCAGCACCTGTGGCAACAGAAATTAAAAACCAGCATAGCGTAATACGTTCATTTAAAAGGGATGTCACCCTGTGTTTTGAATGGCTTATTAGCAAATGTGCTCCCCTTTTTTTTGGGCAACTGCTAGTTAGCAAAAAAAAGACATATCAGGGGTAGGTATAAAGAGTGAAAGGTGTTTTCCTATGCAGCAAATTGTGTTCCAAAAGCGAAGCACCTCCACCCTCTGGGCAAATTGCCTACTTACAAACCACTCCTGTGGCGTTGTGCATGTAACAAATTTCCTTATTGGTCCTTCCTCCGAATTGGCAATCTCTCCAGGCTCCAGAACAGGTATAAGAACTAAAGATAGTGTAATAACGTTTTATTAAAAAGATAATTCAAATCAGCAGTAAATGCACTCACATTTAACCCCCTTAGGGTGTTCGCATTCAGTCCAGTTCAAATGTTTGCAAGAAGTCCCAAAGGGTGGAGGTGCTTCGCTTTTAAATACATTGCATGAAACAACTCATATGTGAAACCATGCTTCATGTAAATAAACCATTTTCATATAAATTTACTTTTTTTGTAGCATGTGCCATTGGGTAATCATAAATGGAAAATTGCCATTTTAAGAAATAAGGGCCGTCCCCTGGGACCATACATTTCATGATGCCCACAAATAAACCAAGGGCACACTTACCCGTTAGGTCATCTTTTACTCCCACACTTCATCCTGTTATAGTTAGAGCTGCATTGTTTCTGGTCAGGTGATCTCTGAGGCACCACACAGACCATCACAAAATGGTGACTCAATGTAAAGGATGTAAAAGCAATCAAGTATATACTGATAAGATATAAAAGTATATAAAAGTTACTGTTACATATATTCCAGTTAGTAAGATTCTTTAATAGTCCACTTAATTTAAAATAAACTGGGGGTATGGTTTTCCTTTTAAAGCAAGCATCTCAGTAGTGTCTATAGTTTATTGGACTTGAAGTGTACTTTCATTTCATTAACCCAGGCCTGGACTGGCAATCTGTGGGTTCTGGCAAATGCCTGAGGGGCTGCTGTAAGTTGCCATAGACAGGCACTATTTAGTGGGCTGGTGAGGTGCTGTTTGGGCCTCTGTGTAGCTGAAATGCTAGTGCCTATTTTGAATCTCAGTCCAGACCTGTATTAACCCATATTAAGCCTTCATTCATTTTCTTTGCCACCTCTGTATAGCATTAACGCATGCTTGTATACAATTGCTGCTCTTACATATAGTGAGAATCTTTTTTTTTCTTGTTACTTTCTTTTAGAATAAACACATCATTTGCACATAATTCCCTCTCAGCAGCCAGTACATGTATCCATATTTAATAAATCTGAGCTTAAGTAAAAGGAACATATGTCCTTGGATCTGCAAAGAAAAGACTGAACAAAGCAAGAGTAGCTTAGGGTGTTTTCAGGAGATGTGTGGCTGTGGCATCTGTTGGTGCTTTTCTCTGTATAGCACTATTGTTTTATGTGTTTTCGGTGAAACATCTTTAAAAGGATCCACACCAGGCCGTGTGCATGTGTGAGAAGGGACCTTGTACACTGGTGAGATTTTAATAATTGAAATAGGATGCAATTTTAAATATATGGCGCTGGATCATTACGCTATATCTGTGCTATAAAACCAGCAGTTCTGCATACATAGTTGGCCAAAGAGACATAAAGGAGTAATTTGCATGTCTGTGCCCATGATTCCTCATGGGAGAATTAATTTTTGGTATTTAGGCAGTGCTATGTGGATGGCATGAGACAAGTAAATACTGTACCTTCTGATTTCAGAAGGATTCACTTTGCACTTAAAATGTCACGATGGAAGTACCTTGTTACTTTTGTTCTGAGCTGTAACAATAAGGTTGGCCAAGCAGCTGCTAGGGGGCCAATAGTCAAGTGTAGGGTGTCTTATTGAGACTCATTTTCAATATTAGTGTGTAACCAGATGTGACACAAAGATTAGTGGATGGGGTCCGAAATATAGTTAGCTGTTTGGCCAACAGATTGGTAGAGGTTTTATTCATTGTATTTGTACTTAACAACAACAATAGCAGAAGAGGGAAAAGGGAATAGAAAACAACAATTCAAGCATTAGTGCAAGGTCAAATTCTTCAGCACACATCAAACAAGCGTCTCCTTACCACTGATGGCTTACATAATCCTGGTTCTTGCCTTCTCTCTAAGTCCACAACAGGGTTGTCCATCTCTTCCCATGCCCCCATGTCTATCCAATTACCAGTTCACCTTGCCAGCTCATTGCCCATTCAACTCACCCCTGGGGCCCACCAACTGTTCTTCTCTGAACCATCACTAGGTAGGGCCATTGCTGTGCTCCTGGTCCTCCACCTGCTCAAGGCCAATTGTTTAGGTAACCTTTGGGTCCACCCTTAAGCCCCTAACCCAGCAATACTGTCAAGTCAAAAACTATGTGCGGAGAGGAAGTGGGACATCCCCCCTAACTTCATCATGCTCTCTTCCTCCATTCCTTTATGGGTCATTGGGCTTCATTATTTTAAATATCAAATCTAATACAATGTAATAAACAATAATTTACAAAAAAAATGGTGCTTGAAATATGCAGATGCATTTCTTGCAGTGTTGTACTTAAGTCCAAAAATACAACTCACAACCACCAGACCATTAAAATGAAGGTATCTTTCATGGGGCCTTAGTGTGCAAAGGTTACACTGCTTGCACTTTATTATACCATGTTTATTTACTGTTTCCATAGTGTCACGAAACCTCAATGTATGTATATTCAATGTCAAAAGAGAAATTTAACAGTAGTTAAGGCATTATTACCAACCCTTCATATTTTTTACAAGGAGAAACATGCTTATTTTGCATAGCAAATTATTAATACTAAATGTGAAATAAAATTCTCATAACTGGCAGTTGAAAACCGGTATAGACAAGCAAAGGAGCTACTGCCACTTTCACTTCTGGGTCAGTCAGTGTCAGCTACATGTCACTAAGAAGAACAGACAGACACAAAGTACAAAAAGACCCTCTGTAATCTGGTAAATTGCTCTGTTTAAACGGCCTGATGAAAGCCCCCACATGGAACAATGGATGGGTATTTTAATCATAAACAACCAATTTGCCAATTTATATAATTCTGAGAATACATTATGGCTGCATATCATACCTACTCATCCTACAAAAATCATCCTACAAAAAATGTCTAATATTGCTACAATTTATAGTATAATTCATTTCTCTTTTCATAATGAATCATTTGGGGCATTTATTGACCAACACCCAATTTTTGGCTATACCCACACCAATTCAGTTTACTTACTGGCTTCATATTTATACAAACAGTTGCTGGAATAGTCTAAGTCAACTTGAAATTTCCCAACAAAGCACATCAGATTTAAATAGGGATGTAGCGAACGTCGGAAAAAAAGTTCGCGAACATATTCGCGAACTTGCGCAAAAATGCGAGCGGTTCGCGAACGGTTCGCGAACCCCATAGACTTCAATGGGAAGGCGAACTTTAACATCTAGAAAAGACATTTCTGGCCAGAAAAATGATTTTAAAGTTGTTTAAAGGGTGCAACGACCTGGACAGTGGCATGCCAGAGGGGGATCAAGGGCAAAAATGTATCTGAAAAATCTGCCTGTGTGTGCTTGGAAGAGATAGTGTAGGGGGAGAGCTGTTAGTGATTTCAGGGACAGATGATAGTAAGTTTGCTGGCTAGTAATCTGCTTGATACTGCTCTGTATTGGAGGGACAGAAGTCTGCAGGGATTTGAGGGACATTTTAGCTTAGGTAGCTTTGCTGGCTAGTAATCTACTGTTCTCTTTAAACAACTGCCATACGTTGACCTTGTAGGCATTGTTTGCCCAGTTTTTTTGGACGCAGCCACTGAAGCACAGTTGCCAGAAAAAATATGCCATATAAATGCTGAAAATAGTAATTTTTCGCCATTTGGCTGCTGAACTACTAGGAGCAGCAGATTAGCACACCAGTCCCACTCCCCAACACTGCTAGACTAATAGCACTGGGCTCTTATAGTAGTAGTAGTAGTAGTAGTAGTAGTAAAACAACAAAAAAATAAATAAAAGCAGTCCTTACAAGGACTACTGTTATTGCAGCAGTCAGCAGATGAGATCAGAAGCAGGACAGCTGCCCACTGCAGCTACATACAGAGCACTGCAGTAGAAGGTAGATTACTAGCCAGCAAAGCTACCTAAGCTTAAATGTCCCTCAAACCCCTGCAGACTTCTGTCCCTCCAATAACAGAGCAGTATCAAAACGATTACTAGCCAGCAAACTTTCAACTGTCCCTGAAATCACTAACAGGCAGCAGCTCTCTCCCTACACTATCTCTTCAGCACACACAGGCAGAGTGAAAAAAACGCTGCAGGGCTTCGGTTTTTATAGGGAAGGGGAGTGGTCCAGGGGAGAGCTTCCTGATTGGCTGCCATGTACCTGCTGGTCTGGGGTGAGAGGGCAAAAAAAAGCGCCAACAATGGCGAACCCAAAATGGCGAACGTCGCGCGACGTTCGCGAACTTCCGGCGAGCGCGAACACCCGATGTTCGCGCGAACAAGTTCGCCGGCGAACAGTTCGCGACATCTCTAGATTTAAACATGTGTATATAAAAAAGACTATGTGAATAGACTAATGTATAGATTTCAAATACAACATTAAAATATTGTCATTACAATTTAGCCTGGCCCCATAAGCTTAGAAAAGGACAAAATGTCATAGCCCCATTTAAAAACTTTTGCTTACATAGATTTGGGAGGTTTCAACTGTAGGCTGCTCATGGATATTTTATTTTACCATAGTATAAAGAAAACTGTTTCATCAAAATGGTTTGGGAGAGGCGGCTGGCCTTAAAGGGGTTGCTCACCTTTAAATGAACTTTTATTTTGATTAGAGTAATATTCTGAGAAAATTTGCAACTTTTCATTGTTTGTGTTTTTTCAGTTAATTCACTAAATAATTGCCAGCTCTCCAGTTTGTAATTTCAGCAATCTGGTTGCTTTGGTCCAACTTAGCCTAGCAACCATATATTACTTTGAATAAGACTGGAATGTGAATAGGAGAGGGCTGAATATAAATATAAGTAATGCAAAGTAGCAATAACAATACATCTGTATTAAGATTATTTGATTTTTAAATGGGGTCAGTGACCCCCATTTGAAAGCTGGACAGAGTTAGAAGGAGAAATGACATAATTCAAAAACTATAAAAAAGAAAACATGAAGACCAACTGCAGTATTTTTTGAAATTCCCAATTTTTATTTGGTGCCTTTGTATTTATGATTATATCTGTTGGTCAGTGAAATTATTATGTTTCTGCTAGATTGTATTTCATACATAGTTATAGTATCTCTATATTTTCCCTTTGTGCACTTTTGAAGGGATCAAAATAAATGTTGTATTTGGCCATTAGACTTGAAATTTCTGCATTTTCCATTTACGACAAGAACTTTCATTAAACATGTACCACTTGTAATTGGTTTTGAAAATTGCTATCCATGAAACAACGTTATATCAAATTCTAAGACCTTGAAGGATGTAATTAACTAACATAAATCAGTATCTTGACTTAATCAGCAGCAGCAGACTTTGTCCTCAAACAGAGTTATGTACGCTCATAATTATATAGTATTACAGACTCATGTATTGTACATTTTATCTAGTATTTAAAGAGGAACTCCGGCTTCCAAACCATAATATGATAAAGAGGCCCAAATAACACAGAACCCCCTAATATACCCATCACAGTTACCTGTAGTATGAATAAATGGCATTTTTTATGCTGAAATCCAGCTGTTAACAGTTCTTCTCTTTCTGCATCATTTGAATTCCTGGCAGGGAAAGATGGACTAAAACACTGATGTTACAAATTGTAACAACTTCTCCACAGCTTACAGCATGCAGGGACTACATAACCCACAATGCATTGCACTGTTATGTTCCATTCCTTATTGAAATCTTCTCAGTTGCTATGGGTTACTGCTACTGGGAAAACTTAGTGCCCTTTAATATATATGGGGATCGAAAAGATAACTTTTCAGTCTTCAGTCACAGTGTTGCGCCCTAGGCAGGTGCCTTTCTGCCTACCCCTAGTTCCAGCCTTGCACAGAACTGCCCCCTTTGAATGGCACACAGAACACACCTGTCTATACTTTATCTGTACAAGCAAATGTGTAATTGGCCCCTAGTTTTGTGCATGAGACTGAAAGGACCAGTAACATAAAAAAATTAAAAAAGAAATTTGTTTGTACTTAACAAAAAAAACATGTGTCTTGGTGCTTTTTTTTCGTTATGTAGAAACTCATTTTTTTAAAAAAAAAAAATTTTTTTTTATTTTACTGGTCTTTTAAAGCACTGCACACTCTGGTGCACAGGACCCTCTACTTAACATCTGTCTAGGCCAGGAGGTAGAAAACAGTTTATTTTGTATGCAAATAGAAGTTTCATGTTGTGCCAGGAGAATCATATGCAATGGAAAGAGAGGTGTGTAAGCACATTCTTATGTCCACTCCACCGCAGATGCAAACTGCAAACATTCCCATTCAATTTACCTCTGATTTTTGATGGAAACATTTCAGGTATTCTGTGTAACGATGCTACATTGTGGGTATAAAAATGCCAATCTGTGGCAATTATGTGCATTCCTTTAATAACTGTAGTATAAGCATCCTGAAAATACAAAGTACTGCTGAAAAACATGAGAACACGCATCCCAAAATGACCTTGGCAATTACACACATATATACTACAGAAATTAACCCCAGCACTCCAATATATAGCCCCCGAGGAAAAACTATTTTGCACAACTGAACTGTAACTCTAGTAAAAAAAGACACTTTTAGTTACAAAGTTTGCACAAAGTATGCATAAGCTGAGGCGCCTCGTCAAGCCAGTGTCCAAGCGTCAGTCCTAAGTGAAAAAAGAGAAAGTGTTATCTTTGGGGGAAGAAAGACCATACCTACCTTTCTCTTTATTTAGCATGATCTCTTCCAAAGACACCATTTAAGTTGGGGTTGGGAGAGCAGGCATTGAGAGGAGAGCCACCTCCTCATAATATAAAATTAAAACAACAAAGTGAAATGCCGCTCATCCCAGCATTATATCTTCTCTTATAAAAGGTTTAAACCAAAGTAGGATCATAGAATCAGATAGGGGTACAGGTGCAACCCTTGGGTGTTTTAATTAAGGGTATTTAAAGTCTATTGTTCATTCTATTCAAATAAAAGACATGAGATTTTCAAGTTTCAAGTGTTCCACAAGAGCTCTTTTCATACAGTAATTTGTATACTTGTAATTTTAAGGCATGGATATGGGTGGAAATGTTGACCCTTCTTGTCCTGATATCTGTATTCATTAATTCTGAAAGTAAAATTATTTTAAATAATGGCATACTTAGTAAGAACATCTCTCTGTGGTTTGTAAAATATATTTTAAACATTAATTTACCAAACAGGATTGTTCTGCCTTTAATATGGTCAAATTATTTATTTTAAAGTTAAAAGTTTAAGGTACTGTTTTTATTTTACAGTGCAAAGGAAATGTATTTTTTTTTTTTAAAAAAAAAAAGAGTCTATGGGAGATGACCTTCCCGTAATTCTGAACTTTCTGGAAATCAGGTTTCTGGATAATTGATCCCATACCCGTATTATAAGTGTATTAGTTCTCTGCATGTAGCAATTATCAAAAAAGGGAAAAGGTGGTTGGCTGTGATATAAACACGCACCCAAACTCGTGTGTGTGCATATAGAGATACCTCTATATTTTGAATGGTGGATGATTCTTGGAGTTTCTTGGACAACAAAAATGCTGGTACAAGATGATTAAAAACATAGGTGCAAAGTTTATGCTGTTTATCATATAAGTCAAATTAAATGCAACTTGCTAGATAGGGAGGTGGGACTCTTGCATGTCTAGCATGAATAGCTCCAGGGTCGGACTGGGCATGCGGGACACGGGAAAAACCCCCCGCCAGCCCAGACACACTACCCTAATCTCCCGCCCCCCCAAAAAAAATGTGTTGCCCACCAACATTCGTGGAAATATCCATGGGGGGTCCGGAAGTTTGGAACCCAGTGGGCCCCCAATGATCCAGTCTGACCCCGAATAGCTCTGATGAACTCAAGCAGTGCTGCAGGTCTCTGTGTTATGATATTGATTCAGGTAGATAGGAAGGAAGCGAAAAATGGCAGATTGCTCCCGAAATGAGCGAGAATACCACAACCTCCTTATGGATGTACTTCTTTAGAAGAAGTATCCAAGGGTCAGAAGTAGGGGTAGGCAGAAGAGGCATACGCCTAGGGCACTAAGCTTGGGTGGCGCCAGGCACATACTGTACCTTCCCTATAGCCTACGCCTAATTTGGGTGAGAAATTTCCGCGGATGTGCACCTGTTCGTGGTTTGTGCGCTGTTGCAAATACGCTCTTGTACAAGTGCCTGGGGGTTGGTGGCAATTAACGGAGTTCTCTTTAAGTTGTCTTTAAGCCAAATTTTACATTTTATACATTAAACATTTTATTACATAAAATTCATGTTATTAAACATATATTTATAATTTAAAATGGACTTTATTTGAATTAACCTTCTCCCCTTATTGGTGCTCTGTTCAAGGAGAAGTAACATGTTGTTACATGCCAAAAGTTAGGTATTTACTTACCTGAAACGGTGCTCCTATCAGCAGAAACCTGTAATATTAAACCACCAAAAAAGGGGGCACAGGACACAAAATATGTATATCACTCATCACGTGGAACAAGTGGTCCAGGGGCACCAGCCCTAGACCCTCAGCTTAGGGAGCAGATAACCAAGCAAAATACAAGACCGCCACAAGGACGCCAAAAGTAAGGTTAAAAATTTGAAATTTATTGTAGATTTATTAAAAAAGGAACAGTAACTTCATCTGCCCTATGCATTTCATGCCCTAAAGGACACTTAAACAGAAACCTGCACCGTTCTACTGCGCATTTGTCTGCCCTGGGAATTTTGAAAAGCGAAGAAGAAAAAGGGATCGCTCCGTGTTGTTCGCTGGAAGAACCCCAGGTTTGGGGCAGATTTCAGCTGATAGAAACACTGGCCCCAGGGTGTCAGGTAAGTAAATACAATCACTTGAGAGTGTCTAACTTTTGGCATCCTCAAGTGTAAATTACATTCCTTCTCCTTTCAGGTTTGGATTAGGCCCTGGCATTTCAAGTACACAGGGGCCCAACAGCCTGCCCCAGGCCCCATAAATAGTGGCTGTCTATGGCATCTTACAGCATCCCGTCTGCATTTGCTAGAAGGATTGCCAAATTGCTAGTCCAAGCCTTGCTTTGTTCCAATGTGCTACACTGTATGTATGCAACAAAGTGTTTAGTAGTATGCTTCAGGATCTTTCAAACTATATTCAGCAAGGCAGTTGAGAAGCAGTGATGCACATTAATGTGAAATAGAGTCCTATACTGCACTGCACAGAAATGTGATACTGGGGCCTGCAAATCATTAGACATCAATACTGTACTGAGTTCATTGTTCAGTAGTGTGTGTAAGTAGAGCAATGTATAATGAGTCTGCAAATTATTGCACAGTGGTGTGTTAAGACCCCTACAGCACTCGAGAGGTTACACTAGAGGCCTTCTGATCTGGCTTTTCAATCAATTTTTGACGTGCAGACCACCCAAAGGACTTGCGCTGGGGTCTGGTTTCAGAAAATTTGAGGTTTTTTTTCCAGCATATAAACAGATGGTTTAATATGGGAGACTATTTTAAACTTCTCTTGAAGGTGTTTACACATCCCTGTCTGTTCATGCTTAACTTGGGATCGCTTGAGAGTAACACTCTGACAAAATGAAAATGTGCTATAAATACCAATCACAGTGAGGGCATATATAAAAATAGCTCAGTCCCTTGTATTAAAATAATAATGGTAATGAAGGTGATAACTAAATGTTTATTCTAGATATGGATGTTAAAAAGGGATTATAAAGCATTTTTGTGCACAACAATGTATGCCAATCATACCCTACCTGCAAGATTGCAGCCCATTTTGCACACTCACTACACTTACTGCCTATCAATCTGCCTGCTGCTAGTGAAATTTCTGCATTAAAATCTACTGCTTTACTAGAGTATACAATAACAGAGGTTCGTGGTGGAGCTGAAATTCACCAATCTTCTTGCCCGTGTCAGTGGTGGCCTTTCAGTGATTGGATGTACACTCCATGCATATCTGCTACTAGCTTTACTATAACAAAGTGAGAGAGATACAGAAAATATACACACTATGTACACACTCACTATGTACACCCTTATCTTGTCTTATCAGTAGTGCTATGAGCAGATTATGTGGATGGAATAGCTCAGGAGTTTAGTACCAATTTAGAAAACACTTGTGCAGAGTGTGCACTTTCTGCACCTTCTGTAGGTAGGTAGGTAGTAGAGGAAAACAAATGTGCATTTAGTGGGTACTGGTATGTGCTACTGTAAAATTACCTCTGTGTAGGAGTCCATATGTTAAAATACATTATATCAATTAACACAGACAGAATGGAGACATAACAGAGAGGCAGTAAAGGACCAGAGAAAACAAGATCATGTGGGAATCGGTGTGTATTGGCTACTGGTATGGGAATACAAGAAAGAAAAATAAATACTGTATATAAAAAATTAAAAGCTAGGGCGAAGCTCTATATAAGAAATAACATTTTTAATGGTTGCAGGGAAAATCCTTTAACTTCTGTAGTGATTTCAGGGTTTAGTAAAAAGGTGGCCATGTGCAAGCCAGTAAAAGATTCCAACTCGGCTCCTCAAGACCAAGATGGCGTATTGTCCTGTGTATTGAACCCTCCTGATACCTTGCTTAACTGAGACCTGTCCAAAATTTTACCAAATACATAGCAGGAATGTAAGATAATCCCATGATGATCTGATTGTTGGGCTGGAGGCCAAATGGTCCAATCATCCTGATTCCAGATCTGCTTGTTAGCAACTTATGCAGGTGCTACATAGCATTGCATTGCCTTTACAAAATTACTGTATAATGTACAGATCCAAGTTGAAATGTTTTTTTTTATACCCTTTTATAGTAGCATATAATAAAAATTCATATCAATATCAACATTCACAAAATTAAGAAAATGAATCACATTTTGAATGGCACTAGTGCAATTTAGTACTTCCTTTGTGATTCAGCTTTGCAGTGGCACACCTTAAAAACTGCACACTTTTGCTGTCTGAAATATTGTTTCTATGCTAATATTCAATGCACAATTATTATGTACTAATACATTGTATATATAACTTTAAGTATTCTAACAACATTAGACCAGTAAGATCTTACTGCTGATTGTTGTTGACTGATTGTTGACATTTTGGGTTAATAGAATGGTGCAACATTTTGGTCATGTTGATTCCAGCATTCTTACTTTTCTAAATGTCGCCTTTATAAATCAGCTTGTGGTTTTTTAGCGGTATAAGCCCATATACTGTATATATATATATATATATATATATATATATATATATATATATATATATATATATATATATATATGTGTGTGTGTGTCTGTTAAAGATTAAAAACATCATTATTTCATAAATGGGTGAATGTAATAAAAGTCGTAATAAGCAAAACCTTTTTTAAAAAAACATTGGCGCCAGGGGCCCCCTTACAAGTTAAAAAAATTGGGGTCCCAAAAAACAGGGGCCTATAGAATATTAAAATAATACATTTATTGGTGTTCAGAAGAATTGAACTCATGGTTTCAGGACTTCAACTTCGCCTCTATTTGTGACTTTCGGTCTTTTCGCCGCTTCAGGACTTAAATCTTGGCTGTTTTTGTGACTTCGGGTCTTTTTGCCGCTTTGGGACTTCGGCTATTTTCGTGACTTCGAGTCTTTTCACCTCTTCAGGATTTAGGCTTCGACTAATTTTGTGGCTTCTGGAGTTCGGCTGTTCGGCACTTCTGCATTTTCGGCTGTTCGGAATCATAAATGGGCAAAATATTTGGAAGGCCCCCCTTCATGCCTGTGCCCGGGACACTTGTCCCCCCTGTCCCCCCTTGATGGCGGCCCTGCTCCCAAGTAATTAATTTTACTTACGGGCGGTGCTCCTGGTGCACTGGCCCGGGGTTCTTCTAGAGATTACCATGGAGTGACCCTCTTCCTGCTTCTTCGGGTCTTCTTGTGGCTGCGCATGCGCATTAGAGCGAAAAGCCAAACTTTAGCGAAAAAGCTGGCTATTTCGCTCTACTGCACATGCGTCTGCCCTGGGAAATTTGAAAACCAAAGAAGCAGGAACAGGATCGATACGTGGTGCTCAACAGAAGAGCCGTTGCAGTTTTCTGCTGATAGGAGCACCGGCCCGGGGTGTCGGGTAAGTAAAAGTATTCACTTGGGCATTCCGTTGTTTCTATTAGGTGTGTTTTCTTCATCTTCTATAATTTAACATTTAAGGTCAATAGCAAGATAAGCATGCTACATGTATATTGGGAAACCATATGTAATGTCTAGTAACCAACAGCAACCAATAAGAAGGTTACATTTACAGACTTCAATGCATTTTGGCAAATGTTCGATGTTATGTGAACTTTTGGCGAAGCAAAATGGCCCAGATTCACCCATCACTGACCTTAATGAAACACATTATCATATATCCACTGTTTTGATCCAGAGGAAGTCAAAAACCCCAGCCAGAAGCCAGTGCCAATGATGTCTCAAGAGGGAAAAAATCTCTAAACACAAACCAGTATAATCTGGCTGCTGGTCATATGGATCACTTGTCATGCAGCCCCTACATTTATTGTTCCAGGGCTTTCCTAGAAAACCTGCAGTAAGGCTCTCAGACATTGTATGCATTTTTATCAAATCACATGTGAATCCAGTTAAATAAAAACAGGGAACTTTACCACCTCTGATTAATATTAGGAGTATAATGATAATGTGCGTTCTAGAAGAACATAGTGTATTTAGCTTGTAAATGTGTTTGGCATTCTTTGCTAAAAATTTGTGACCACTGTTCATCCACATCATTACTCATCATACCCAAAGCCTGATATCACCTTTTTACCATGCCTGCTATTCTTTCTGATTATGTTGAACCTCATTCTGTATAACTGAGATATATGCAGAAGTGCCAGATTGTGGTTGGTTGGTGTTTGCTTGGAAGACGTTTTCCTTTATCTGGTGTCTAACAAAAATAATTAACAGAAGGCACATTTTAAAATAGTCCTATTCTTTGTTTTGTTCTCTTGTAAAAAAAATCTGCTTTTTGTTACTGTAAAATTTACTAGGATGTTTAGTTTTCATTAATTATCAATATCATTTTACTTTAAATCTCTCCAAAGCAATCCCTTAAGTTTAAACCCTTTCAGTATGATTGGCATAGAAAATCCTTCTCAGATTTTGTACTAATTGCGTTAATTCTAAAAACATTACCTAAAAGCAACAAACAGAAAATAATTTGCAGCCTATACAGTATGTGACACAAAGGAAAAAATGAGGAAACGTAATTTTATGCTATGCTTTTCAAATGCCTTGTTTACCTTTTTAAAGTCTCGTTAACTGGCTAATGAGCAATAAGTGATTTTTTATAAGTTGAGTTTAATCACAATTTGATAAGATGTGATATTATTGTCTTACATCAAGTAAGAAACTCACACAAACAGAGCAATTTAGATTGCTTGGGAAAAGTAATCTTATTGTATAATATGGAACTTTAAAATGTATGCTCACACTTTAAACAACATCTTGGATTTTTTTCCTATAAAAGGAAATCATAGCAGACAATTTAGCACAGCAAAACTCTCCATCTGGATTACATTTCCTATGGTAAATTAGTTATTCCAATCTACAATATGGTTTGTGAGTTTTCACAGCACACACATACACAGCTCTTAAAGCACAGTACGCTGTCTTCAGGATTTTAAAATATTCAGTTCCAGATGACTACACAAAATTGTGCACTTAAATATGATATTAGGTGAGAACCTTCATGCAGCATTCAATATGTATTGATATTATATTTATACAAAAATCCATTTAAATAACCACCCCAAAAAGAAGAGTTTTTCAGAAAGAATGGAAGGCCAAAAAAATTACAGTGGGACATTTGTATAAAGAACAATTCTGCACAGAATCAACAAACACAATGATTAACATACACATTTTGTGAATAGCTTAACACGACTTGCTTGGTGCAAGTCAGTGGTGCAGTTTGCATATTGACACTTTCCATTAACAAAAATCTGGAACAACTTTCAGATGGTAAGTCAAGGGTTAGGTAGGGGGTGCTGTGGAGGCAGATGAGCAAAGGGTAAGTCCTTGAGGCAGCAGCTGTATGTGCCTAAGGGAACACAGAAAGGAAGGAGCAGGATAGGATAGGATAGGATAGAATCAGAACAGGAGACAGGAGCAAACTAGACAGGAACAAGAACGGAGCAGGCGTAGGTCAGATCAGGAGACAGGAGCAGACTGGATTAGGACTGGACAGTGCAGGCGTAGATCAGATCAGAATACAGGAGCAGACTGGAAGGATATTACAGTGCGGGCGTAGATCGGGAGCAGACTGGAAGGATAGGACAGGCAGTCCTGGCATAGATTGGGAGCAGACTTGAGATCAGGAGCAGGAGGACTGGATTGCAGGCAGACTAGATAGAAGAAGGACTGGATAGCAGGAGAACTGGATTAGGATCAGGCTATGCAGACAAAATACAGACAGGAGAAGAAAAGATATGGAAGGTGCAAGGTAAGGTCAAGGCAAGGTCAGGATTGGAGCGAGGAGCAGAGCAAGATTCAGAATAGCAAGGCAAGCAGGTCAAAGTCAAGGCAAGGTTAAAGCAAGGTAAGATCAAGGTCAAAGCAGGACTGGAAACATAGTAGGAACAGGCATGGCAAGGCACGGTTTGAAGCAGAACTGTAGCAGAACCGGGGGGGGGGGAGAAGCAAGGGGGAAGGCAAGGCAGATCAAGGCAAGGTAAACAAGACAAGGTTCAGAGCAATGCAGGACAAAACAGGGAAGGGTTCAGACGAGACAAGGCAGAATATAAAGGAGGCTAAAGCAGGAACCTTTAGCTAGGGGTGATGCCACAGTGCTGCTGTAGGTAGCCAATACTCAGGCAAGGAGTGTGAGGAGGCTTGGCCTTAAATAGGGCAGAGTCAGACCTGATTGGCTGACTCCAAACCACCAATAAGGCTGCTGCTGGGCTAGGGCTGCAATGGCCAGGTAATAGACAGTGAGAAACCCTGCAGGCTGCTCATCTGGCCCAATGGATAAGGCACTGAGCCAGAACCCCAGCAGAGCTTTACAGTAAGTTTTTTAACTCCTTAAAAATACTTGTGCATGGAAGGGCACAAGTACCATTTTATGATTCATGAGACAACCAGAGGGCCACTCCAGAGACAGGTATATCATTCTGGCCCTACAAGCTAAATGCACAAAAGTTTATTTTCAGTAGATCCATTGTCTTTGGCATCAACAATGTTTAAAAATAAACCCAAAAAACTGACAATTGCAAATTAATTATCATGCCCCTATGGCTACATTCCCTACCAGTACCTCATTTCATTGTTGCTGGGTTAAACTCATGTAACCATTTCTACTTATTTTTCATACTCAGTTCATTGGCCCGTAGGTTGATGACCATATCCTGCTTGCGCATACATTTTCTCAAATGAGATGGGTGTTTGTGTGAGTGCACCCACTGTGCGTAGTTGTTGTGATTGAAAATAGCATTGACAGCAACTTAAATTCCAATTTGCAAAACTGTTTTGTGAAATGTTCTTCTCCACCAAAAAAAATCTGTGTTTCTTTTTATTACAGAACAACTATATCCTTGCATAAATACTCTCAACAAGAGTTACAGCACATTATTTACAGATGTTGTTTCATGGAGGTACCATGAAATTGCCCCTGCTGAGATCAGTTTATTAAAGATTTTATTCACTCCAAAGGCTCTTTTTATTCAGCATTTCTGTCATTCATTGATGCACTCGTTGAGGTTCTGTAAATAAAGCCAAATTCATTCTTATAGTGAGCAAGAACAACAAACAAATGACATAGTATGAAAATAAACTCAAAGCACATTCTGACTAAAAAAAAGCCTTGGTTTTCATTTGGCACCTGTGTTTCTTTTGGGTTGTTATTCTCTATTAATAATGAAAATAAAAAATGTGGGCCTAATGAATAAAACATTTGGTTTCTGATACTTAGTTTGGCTACTTACCCCGGTTTCAGTTAAAAACCTAGAGAGGGTGAGTGCTTGTATGTGCTTGGGGGTGTGGAATTTAGGCTTTGCAGATTTAGCTTGACATACACTGACCCTTTTTGTGGTGTTGCAGCCAATACGTAATAATTTGTACAATTGGTCCACACATGTGAAATGGCAAAATTTTAGTAATGTAACCATTTTCAGTTGGGATCGTTGTGGCAGTAGGACATTGCCAGAGTACTGCACAGGATATTTTAGAAGAGGGAGAAAGGAGGTTCTCTCCTGTGACTGCACAGTGGGTTGATTGATACAGGCACTACTACTGCTTGTGCTAGGTAACAACCTGCTTGGAATTCCTATCATCGACACACTGCAGATTCAGGGCCACCAGCAGGGCTGCTGAATTTCCCTCATGGTGGGATATGCAATTCCTGCTGGTAGCAGATTTGGGGCCATCCTCTCTGTAGGTAGAAACAGCCTAATACTCATAGTGCTGATCTCAAGTCTTCAGCAGAACATGGTAGCGATGTCTTATGAAATTCTGGCTTTGAATATAACCTTGGTGGGAGGTCCTATTTATCTGATAAAATGTGAATAGGGATGGGCAAATTTTTTCGCCTGTTTCGCCTCAGAAATGATGCCCATAAACTGTATGGCGTTGTGTGGCAAAAAAAAAAAGACGTGCGTCAAAAGAATTACACCACGCTTCAAAAAATGTTCGCCGCCCATAGAGTTTAATTGGCGTCGGCGACATTTCACCATCGGCTGATTTTTGTCAAAACAAAATGGGTCAAATTCACCCATCCCTAAATGTGAATAAATGCTGTGGTCATTTTACCGTATTTCTGGCTCCTGGTGTTTAATTAAGGTAGGTAACAATGGTTTCAGTGGGATGGCTGAAAGCAAAGGGTCAATTGAGGAGTCCCCTTATCAAGTGCTGCCAAAGTGGTAGCACACTGCAAAATATATACTTTTCCTAATATAATTGTTTATTGCTTTGGTGGGACTTTGCAAAATATGGAATTCCCCTTTGAGAAGATCTATATAATTTGATATCAAGCCTGATTTTTTACCATTCAAACCAACCGCATTTAATGTAATTCCCATGAGAATGTAGGATAAGTTTGGTAGTAAGACTATTGTTGAGTGCTCCAAGAGGTAGAATTTGAAACTGGAAGAAGATATGTGAGAACAGAGTGATATCAGCAGGATAAAATATTCAAACCACTCAAAACATTCCAAATCCACAGCATGTATATACAGCCTTGTCAGCCAACATGCCTTGTCTAGCAATGGTAACACATGACAAAGCTTTAATAAAACTGGCGTATAGTGCAAAAGAGGACAAAGGTGCTATCATAACTCTGAAACCCGCTATGTAAACCATTGCATGCTTACTGAACTGCAGGGGATGTTTAAGTAACATTATGATAAGCTAAGCTGGACTCAGAACCTATGTTTAACCCTACAGAATCTAAATGAACACTTCCTCTGTTGTACATTTGCCCTTGGGTCCACACATTTTATGCTTATACATGACTGACAAACCCTGAGTGGTTAAGCTAACTTAACCCTCATTTAGGAAACTTGTGAAGCGAAAGGTAAAATGTGTCTTATAAAAGTAATTACTGTGAGTTTAACTGAGAAGGATATTGCTTAAAGAAGCAAAGCATTCCTAATTAGCTGGCCAGGAATTGATCTCCCTGTAATTTTCCTATTTATATGCAGCTCTCCTCCTGCGTTCACTCTTTGCTGTAGGTCAGGGCCACTTTGAACTACTCCAAGACCCTGCTCTGTTAAGCTGGGTCTCAAAGCCATGGCAAAAATGATATTTTAGAAAAGTAAATATTGTCAAGTGGGGCATTAAGAGGGGTAAAGCTGTTTATTTTGAGTCTTATTCTTTACACTAGGCAACTGTTTCCTATTACAAACACCTCGCAGCAACCCAGTGGGATATGTGGTATCATGTATACAATGCAGTTCCTGCATACATGTGGAGAACAGTATATATATATATATATATATATATATATATATATATATATATATATATATATATATATATATATATATACACAGCTCCTGCTTGATGTGCAGAATAGTAGATACTATGGGGCAAATTCACTAAGATGCGAAATTGCGCCAGGCGCAACTTCGCCGCACTTCGCCAGGCGTAGTTTCGCCAGGGCTCCGCAAATTCACTAAAATCCGAAGTTGCGCACAGGGGTAGCGTAAGGTTGCGGAGTTGCGCTAGCGTTGTTTCGCTATATAAAGTGAAGTTACGCTAGCGAAGGCTAATTTGCATACGGCGCGAAATTCAAATTTCAATGGAGGAACACGTATCTGCACTACAAATGCCTAGAAAACCTTCAAATTTGCCATGAGTCAGGAAATGTAGGGGGGAGGAAGGGGAGCCCCAAAAAAATTTTGATCTTTTTCAGCCTATCAGCCATCATGTAGAAAACACGCCAGCGTTTTTTGGGACTTAGAAAAAAAATTGACTTTTTTTTTAAACAATCCCTATCTACT
The DNA here is from genome assembly GCF_017654675.1 of Xenopus laevis. Lineage (NCBI taxonomy): Eukaryota > Metazoa > Chordata > Amphibia > Anura > Pipidae > Xenopus > Xenopus laevis. The sequence goes on from NC_054378.1 coordinate 74,324,537, forward strand.
CTATTGCGCTTCGCCAGGTCTGAGGTGGAGAAGGAAGTCTAGCGTAAAAGGTAGCGTTCAGTACACTGCGCAAGTTAGTGAATTTGCGTAGTTTCGTCGCTAGCGAAACTTCGCCTGGCGTAAGGTTGCGAAGTAACACTAGCGAAACTACGCCAGCGTTCGTTAGTGAATTTGCGCAGTAGCGAAAATGCCAAACGCTAGCGAATTAACGCTAGCGTTCGGCGCTTCGCGGCTTAGTGAATTTGCCCCTATATATATACTCATCACTACAAATCAGTAATTATTTTTTCGTGAGAGATATTATATATTCCATGAATTTTAGCAGAAAATGTCCATTAAATTTACAAAGATACACAGCATTTAGATCTATTTCATATTTACTCTCTATTGTGTGAGAGATTGTTAAAGTACATACTTGCTTTTAGTGAAATGTAAAAACATTTTGAAGCAATTGTATAATGTGATATTTCTTGCCATTTTATGCATTTTGAAAGCCCCGTGTAAGAGTGATACTTCCTCTCACATATGCAGATAAGTTCTAACAAGGCCATTCTTTGTATTCGTACATAGTGAGATTATGCCCTGTGTATTCTTTCAGTGGGACTCCTGACTATGATGTCGCCCTAAGTATGAAGTACTTAAACTTTTTATACACTATACCTGCTCACTTCTCCCACTTGCGTCACAAAGTCAAAGTACTGCCATTTCTGTACCATGTATATTGAAAACAGCAGTCTGAAGGATGCTGCATTCATTTTGCTATATTGTGACACAGGACTATCAGAGTACACCAGAAGCAGGATTATATAGTGCATCTAAAACAAGTTGATTTTGTGCTCTTTTTATATAGAAAGTGATCTCTGTGTGCAAAACATGGCATATGTGTCAGTATTTGTTTTCAGAGACAACTTATTCCACATCATCAGAGAAATACTGATCTACTTCTAAGACCCTGTTACCATATGGTGTAAAATATAGTAATCGTTCAAACAATGACAGGACTGGACCATTATATTTCTAATGGCATGAAACAAGTTCATTGTGGATAAAGGAGAGCTTTTTGTTTGGGAAGACTTAATACATAAACAATATATGTATACGTGGCAGTTGGCTATAGCCTTACTTTACCTTTACGTTACCCTTATAATTTTCTGCCTATAAATGGTGTTAACAGCACAATCTGCTGTAACTTATGGAATTATAGTTCAATAATAAGAGTTGTTGTTCAACAAAATCTGGGAGAGCTCTATGACAGTTGTTACATAAATATTGGGTCACACAGTGGGTTGATTAATTAATGAAATCTCATTAGTCTGACAGCTAGTGAGTTACAGAGGCTATTTGGTCCAATGGGTGCTGTTAGGGTGTTATTTTGGTCTAGTGCTACCCTAGGCCTATGGACACCTCCCCAACCCACTGTGGGATTGAGACATCATTTGCGTGCAAGTGATGTCACTTACTTGTGGGCACATGATGTGATTCTCATGCGCACCAACTACCCCTCAACCCCTAGCTCCACTGTCAAATTTAGGCAGAAGGTATAGGGGTGGCTGGAGGTATCGTTTATTTTTCTTTATTTTATTTTCTTTTGTGCCCTAGGTAAAAAAGAAAAAAAATATGTCCCTGGGTGCTGTATAATGTAGTTTGACAACATTCAGAAGGCCAGAATATGTTTCTCTACATTAAGAAACACCTACAGGTAATAGATTTATCCATCCTCCACAATAAAAATTCCTGTCTTAAAAACAGAACTTTAATACATTTATATTAGCTAAAATAAAATTCTAAAACATGTGTATAGAGCTGTGTTTCAGATAATACAAAAGGCCATAAAGCAGTAGACAAAATCGTTTTTTTTTTGTTGTGAAAGCCATTTTGGGCCATACACACACTGTACTAAAATTGCAGTTATGGGTTCATCAATAAAGTGAACAAACAGCTGTAATATATTGAATAGAATGTAAAATCAGATTTAAAAAAATACAGTATAAGTTCAGATGACATGCTACAGGGCTAAATTTATATATTGTTCATTTGTTTGTACTTTCCTTTCTGCAGCAGTTGAGATGGCTGTATAGAGGTGTAGAGTTTATAAACAGTTCATGTTTCAATCATCACATTTGTAAGTTTGGCCAAGAATGAAGGCTTTTGGTCTTATCTAGAACACACTCATGAGTTTTACAACCTGATGTTGCCATCTAGTGGCGTTATAGTATTTAGCTTTTCCCCTTCTCCAGCAACTTTATGTGAATTACAGTTGCCTTGTGAACCCGCACCACTTATGATACTGCCATGCTAGAGGCCAGATTGATAACACATCTGCTGAAGAACTGTGAAAAAAATTCTAAAACGTCTTTGAGGTGAACCTGTTTTATAACTAATTATATTAACACTATCCAACAAAAATTGCATACAAAACTTAAAAAAGAATAACATTGTTTTTGAACGATTACAATTTACTTAATTTTTTTCCATCAGCTACATTTTTCCTGATACTAATCACTATTTTTTAATAGTGGGGTGGAGTTAGAGAACAGAAGGCCAAGGACAATATATGAAAACATAATTTGTAATGTTTCTGATTCTCCAATTGACAGGCTTCACCAGCTTGATAGCACTGAGCACAAAGTCTTCCCACATCTAGTAACTTATGGCAATGAATCAGATGTGCGTTTTCAAGCATCTGACAAGTAAATGTTGGATGCTGATTGGGGGTTATAGACTACTAGGCAATTAGCAAATCAACATTGCCTCCAATATGTTTATAAAGCTGTAGTGGGGGCTTCCTGTTTGTTTGTTCTCCAATGTGAGGCACCTTTCTCTTCGTGATAATGTGAAGTGTATTTGCTGAAGTACTGTATCACAATAAATACAAAATATTATTTAAAGAAAACAAATACATAAGAATAGGATAAAAATGGCATGGTGTGATTTTGTTGTTGGCTCCTATGATTCACTCCACTATGCATATTTTATAATTGCAAAAGACAAATAGATATGAAGATTATGAGAAAATAATTGGGGTCCTTGTGTGGAAAATATCTGAAGATGTGAAACAGCAACAACAGAAAGCTGAGAGAGGTGCTAGTGAGTCCACAGGCATATTTTAGTAATCCTTTATCTTGGAAATCAGTGGAAGTCATAACCAGCTTCATGTACCTTGCAGGTTCCTAGAGAAAAAAAGAATAGCCAAAAGCCAGATTGAGTATTTGCAATGGATATTGCATTACCTAAAGTTTCCACTCTCTGTTGTTCTCTCTAATCTGACGTTTTCTAAACAGTGGTGATGCAGTTGGCTCTGTTGAGGATACAGGCATATTGTCCTAGAAGGAATCTGTGTATTGAGCTTCATCTGTTACATTCTAATTACATTACTAATTTGTTTGCAGAAAGCTGTTTACAAAGTTGCTTATTGTAATATTGTTTGTCAGGAGTATCAAGACACTAGGGTTGTAAGCTATAGTTAGCGTCGGAGTGGTAAATGATATTGGAGGAAAAATGATTGAGTCTTCAGTAGTATCAATGTCAATAACTTTGAACTTGCAAGTTATTATATGCTGCCCTACTCCTGATCCATTGTGCCCAACTGTCCTATTGTTGTTGAAATGTATTAAAGTTATTATTAGCAAGTGCTGACGTTTATCTAATATATCTATTAGATATATTCATTGATTAAGGCCATCAGTTCTGTCCAAGTTTGAATTGTATCCTTTTCCACTTTTTGGACAATAGCAGTCTTGCTGCAGTGAAGATATGGAAAGTAGTAGGCTTTTATTGTTTTGTTAATTGTCCAGCTCCAGATTTATGCTAGTTTTTGGCATTAGCCAAAATGCATTAATAACTGCGGTAACCTTCAACTTATCTGGAAAATCATTAGTAGAACACTTTCAGCCAGTAGTTTTCAAACTGTGGGTCTACCTACCTGGGGACCAGGAACAGTAAATTGTCAGATGAGCTCAGACTGATTCTAAATTAAGGTGAGATTTAGAGTGGAGCCTTACTCATGGGATCTGGCTAATCCTGAGTCTAAGAGCTTATGTTATGTCCCTTTGCTGGTGGGTGACACTGATGGGTATAGAATAATATAAGTTAATTCTGGCCTCTTCACGGAGTCTCAGGCTGCTCTATTAACTATCCTAAGCCTAAGGCTAAGGCCACACTAGGCGATAGCGCCGCGATTTGACTCGCCGCGACTTTTCGCCGCGACTTTTAAGCCGCAATCGCTGGCGAAACTTTTGCGCTGGCGTCTATGGGGAATCGCGTAAAATCGCCAGCGTAAAAACACACGCGGCGATCTTTTTTCTATTGTCGCTCGAAATCGCCTAGCGAGGCAATTTCGAGCGACAGTAGAGAAAAGATCGCCGCGTGTGTTTTTACGCTGGCGATTTTACGCGATTCCCCATAGACGCCAGCGCAAAAGTTTCCCCAGCGATTGCTTAAAAGTCGCGACGAAAAGTCGCGGCGAAAAGTCGCCGCGAGTCAAATCGCGGCGCTATCGCCTAGTGTGGCCTTAGCCTTACTCTCACTTGATTTGAGCTTTTACAGAATCTTCCCTAACATTATCTACACCTACCCCTACCCAGTGTCTTACTGGGATGCCAGAGGCCCACCAGATAAACTTAGGCTAAGAGCCCACTTTGCAAACTATCATACCTCCACTCCTCATTCAACCACTTTATTCTACTTGTCTCTTTTCTCTACATACTATACTATACTATTGGCCAAATGGTTAGAAACAAGAGGCCCACTGACACCTGAGTTTTTCTGGTATCCCAGTGGGCCAGTCCAACACTGCCCCTACCTCAGGCACTGGTAAAACTGGTGTGTTTTCTTCAGAAACACAATTGTAGTTTATATAAACAAGCTGCTGTGTAGCCCTGGGGGCAGCCATTCAAGTACAGGATACACAGTAAATAACAGGTTATTGGGGGTTCTGAAGTATCCAATTGTATACTACAGAGCTTATCTGTTATCTGCTGTGTTATCTGTGCCTTTTTCCTCTTTCAGCTTTGAATGTCTGCCCCCATGGTTATCCAGCAGCATATTAATATAAACTATTGCAGAATCAGTAGTTTTACCAGTGCATCACAACAGTACATTATATTTTCATTACTTTAAAAGATTTTCATCATGTGGTGTTACTGTTCCTTTAACCTTTATGGAGACTGATTACAGTAAAGGTGAACATCTTTACCTTCCTACATTAAATTTAAAGGGATACTGTCATGGAAAATTTTTTTTTTTCAAAATGAATCAGTTAATAGTGCAGCAGAATTCTGCACTGAAATCAATTTCTCAAAAGAGCAAACAGATTTTTTTATATTCAATTTTAAAATCTGACATGGGGCTAGACTTTTTGTCAATTTCCCAGCTGCCCCTGGTCATTTGACTTGTGCTCTGATAAACTTCAATCACTCTTTACTGCTGTACTGCAAGTTGGAGTGATATCACCCCCCTCCCTTTTCCCCCCCCAGCAGCCAAATAAAAGAACAATGGGAAGGTAACCAGATAACAGCTCCCTAACACAAGATAACAGCTGCCTGGTAGATCTAAGAACAACACTCAATAGTAAAAACCCATGTCCCACTGAGACACATTCAGTTACATTGAGAAGCAAAAACAGCAGCCTGCCAGAAAGCATTTCTCTCCTAAAGTGCAGGCACAAGTCACATGACTGGGGGCAGCTGGGAAATCAACAAAATGTCTAGCCCCATGTCAGATTTTAAAATTGAATATAAATCTGTTTGGTCTTTTGAGAAATGGATTTCAGTGCAGAATTCTGCTGGAGCAGCACTATTAACTGATTCATTTTGAAAAAAAAATTTTTTTCCCATGACAGTATCCCTTTAACCATTAACCTCCTGTATTGTATCAAATGCTTTATCAAAATCTAAGTAGATAACATCCACTGCCACCACAAAGTCTAGTCTTGATCTCATCTTCTCATAAAATGAAATGAAATTTGCCTGGCAAAATCTATACCATATAAAATCATACTGGTACATGGTATCGTAATCTAATATGCAATGCGTTGAAAAGGCAATACATTTTAACCCACCAAAAGCTATACTACCACAGATGACTGATGACAAACCAAGCGGTTAATAGTTTTCAGGCTTAAGGTGGGGTCCATTTTTGCATTATGTCACCAATCTCTTAGCACCATGCCAGGCATAAAAATAATGGAAGATTAAGTAAATTTCTTTGGCAACCACAAAGCTGAGCTCTTTAGTACCCTGGGGTACATACCATCAGGTGTTGGACCTTTGTTTACTTTCACATATTGTAGTCTTTTTTAATATTCATATACTGCAAAAGTCAGAATGCATTCAGTTTATCTATACCTCTTAAAACAGTTCTTGTATAGATTTTCTGTAGCATGCTTACAAAACTTAATTTGGGCATTATTAAGGGCATTGTTCTTCACCTCCTCAGGTCTAATACATCTAAAAGTAATGCAGGAACGTTGATAAGGTAGAATAGTGTTGGAAACATCACATAATTTAAATAGTGCAGAGGTTCAGTTTCATAGTTCAACGTCGAACTGCCTCTTAAAAACACCTCAATAAAAAATTGTGTAAACTTTGTGTTGGTTCTCCTCTTTACGTAGTCAGGGTGTTGTGCTGATCATTATATAGTTGACTACATAGAAAGGCTGTAAAGGCTGTCTGTTGAGATTCCTCAATTAAAGTGTATTTTAACAAGTGTGATGTCCTTGGCTTACTGTCAGGTTTATCAACAGATTGTTTTAAATCGAACCTGTTGGTTATAGCTGATCATAAACTATTAATATGCAGTTTATCTTTCAATCTTTTATAGGCATTGTGATTATATTGTTTGAGGGATCAGGTAGAGGAGATAGATAAACATTTTCATGATGTAGACCAAATAATCCATAAAACCATTTTATAGCTCAGTAATTAGGTTTTTTTAATCCTGGATATTTAACTGCCAGGGTTCAAAGACCTGGTGCAGTCAGGCATGTGACATTTGGGGCATCCACTGGCACCAGAATACAACATTAAATTACAATATACTACTGTGTCTATTTTCCTAACAAAGGTATTTGTTCCCAAAGGTTAGACGTATACTGTATATAAAGTTATTAAAACTAAAATTATATCATATTTATTTTCACGTACAGTTAGGCCCATTACAGACAGAAAAGTGACAACTTTTTTTTCTAATTTTGGCCCTGCATATTACCACAATGAATTTTAAATGAACCAACTCAGATGCAGTTGAACTGCAGACTTTCAGCTTTAATTCAGTGGGTTGAACAAAAATATTGCATAAAAATGTGAGGAACTAAAGCCTTTTTTTAACACAATCACTACCAATAAAGTCCCAAGTAGCTTTCAATTTGCTTCTGCCTGATATAACCATGACAATATCCTCTTTAATGATGATGATCACTGGAAAATTAGCATCAATACACCCTTAGACACTTCGGGCAGATTTATCAAGGGTAGAATTGAAAATCTAAGGTGGGGAATAGACAATAAAGAGCCTTGGTGCTTGATAAAGAGCCTTAGTGCTCGAAACATGTTGTGTTAAATAAAGGCACTTTTGCAGCAGAACTTCTGCGCTGTTTTGTATCGACACTTATATTTTGGAACTACTATTGATGGCTTTGGATGGAAGCAAGGTGCTGCGATACCAAAATTAAACCACAGAGGAAAAAGTACCAGTTTATAGCATTTATTCCCCATCTAAAACCTGCCAAATTGCTGTTTGAGTCAATGGGAGAGGTCCAGGGATCAATTTGGAGTTGTTTGCAGCCTTCCTGAAATTTGAGTTTTTTTCTGAGAAAAAACTTGAATCGAGTTGTTTAAATTCGAATTGAGTTTTCAGGTCAATTTAATTCATCCGAGTTTTAAAAATTCAATTTTTTTTAATAAATTTTGATTGGTCAAATATCGAATTTATGGGAGTTTAGGGGAGTTTTTAAAAACTCACATGAATTCGAAATTCGATCTTTGATAAATGTGCCTCTTGATGCCTATTTCAGAATTTCCAGGTGGGATCACAGTCTTTATTTTTTTTATGGTAGTGTGGGTAGCAGCTGCTGTACCTACACAGAATGGCCCTGAAATCATGTAAACAGACCTTGAGCACTTTTTAAGCAATCCAAGAGGGCTTTGTGTTTGTAAGTGGAAGGGGCATGGGATACATCCAACATTTCCATATACAGTAATTGTGATTTTTTTTTTTAAATGCGTGGTTACCAGAAGCTTTATATGCAGCCTCAGAATAAGTGAGTCCTTTAATGTGTCTAATTCTGTGTGATTTATACATGAGTTACTTTGGAAACTGTCCTTTTTAAATGATTATCTTAAAGGAACAGTTCAGTGTAAAAATAAAAACTGGGTAAATAGATAGGCTGTGCAAAATAAAAAGTGTTTCAAATATTGTTAGTTAGCCAAAAATGTAATGTATAAAGGCTGGAGGGACTGGATGTGTAACATAAATAGCCAGAACACTTCTTCCTGTTTTTCAGCTCTATAACTCTGAGTTAGTCAGCAACTTGAAGGGGGGCCACATGGGACATAACTGTTCAGTGAGTTTGCAATTGATCCTCAGCATTTAGCTCAGATTCAAATGTAACAGTTATGGCCCATGTGGCCCCCCCCTCAAGTCTCTGATTGGTTACTGCTTGGTCACCAGGGTAATCAGTCAGTGGAAACCAAGAGAGCTGAAAAGCCGGAAGTAGTGTTCTGTTATGTTAGACATCCAGTCACTCCAGTCTTTATACATTATATTTTTTGCTAACTAACAATATGACACATTTTTTATTTTGCACAGCCTATCCATTTACCCAGTTTTTATTTTTATACTGAACAATTTCTTTAAGGGTGGGCTCATGTCTATGGTATTCTGTCATTATTATGGCTCATTGGACATCATGTATGTGAAAAATTTACCAAATCAAGCATTTGCACCAACCATACAACTTTTAGGTTCCCATCCTATCCAAATTAACCTAAGCGCAAGAGTGCTAGCGAAGTTCCACTAGGCAGAAGGCTAACATACTTCTCAATGAAATTCTTGCACGGCCAAAGTAAGCCTAGCGAAAATTAATCATCTTTCGGCTGCTGAGATGCAACTTCGCATTTTAGTAAATTAGCGTAGTGGTAATGAATTTGCGTGTGGTGAAGTGGTGTAAAGTGCGACAAAGCAGTCAATGGCAAAAATACACTCTTAAGTGAATTTGCCCCAATGTGTTACAAAACAATTTCATTTAAGGACTATAGGGTTCATATATAAATTCCATAGTACAAATTATAGAGCGGTATGGGGCAAAAACAAATACCAGTGTATTGGACTCAGCTTATCTGTTATCTGCTGTGTATCCTGTGCCTTTTCTCCTCTTTTCCAGCTTGAATCGCTGCTCCCCTGGCTACATAGCAGCTTATGATATAAACTATAGTTGTCTTTCTGAAGCAAACACACAACTTTTACCAGTCCCTGCTAACGATTTATTATATGTTAATTACTTTAAAACTTTTTGGTGCTACTATTCCTTTAAAGAAGAATCAAATCCTCGCACTTCACAGATGCAGATCTTTGCAACACACTAGAATAGACTAGAAAATTAGCAAAGCATATTTCAGTTTAACAATTCCCCTAACCTCAACAAGGTAAATGCTGGAAGCTGTTTAAATTTATAATGCTGTGTAATAAAAAGCACTAAGGAGCATTAATTCATAGCAACCAATTAGCAGGTGGCATTTACTGGTCAACATCATAATTGGTTGTTAAGGGTTATTGCTTCTGGACAAATTTATTGTGTTTTATTACAAATAAGGGTTAGATTTTTGGGGGGTTATGAAATGGATTAACAAATATTTAGCTTAGCCATTACATAATGGAAAAAAAACCTGACGTCTATAGAACATATTGTATTAGTTACTGAGACACAGCTACTGAACGAAAAGGCTAACATGCATAATTAATCATTTCATTATGGTTAAATCCTCATCAAAGTTGCCAGACATAGCAGGAGATTGTATTTAAGGCTAGTTGGATATCCTCACTGTGCCAGGATAATTTTTTGAGAGGCCTAAATTTGGTCTTATCAAACTTTATATCCCCATTGTTAATGCACCACTTGATAGTGATAGCCTTTTTCATTTTATAGTAGTTAATAAAGCATTTGACGTATCTAAGTAGATATTGGGGATTAGCATTTTCTTGAAGGTATCTGGGGTATAATTTTTACAGCCCAGTGAAGTTTTTTATTAACCAGTGAGCAGCAACTGTTTCTTATAGCTGACTAGTTGTAGATTGTTTTCGATTAATGAAAGTAAATGTATTAAAAGTTGCCAGAATATACACAACTAATATTGTTATGGCTACGATATATAGACGATATAGTACTCATATGGTCAGGTACCAGTAAGCAATTTTTCGAATTTGTGGTCAAATGATATTAATTTATAGCTAACAGCACCACTGAATAAAGACATGGTAAATTTTTTAGATATAAAAATTTCTCATGACCAGCATGCTAATTTATCCACGTCCCTTTATAGAAAGGAAATAGAAACTAATAACCTTCTACATCCTGAAAGCCGACATCCTACTAATACTATTATGGGTATCCCGGTGGGACAATAATTGACAGTTGGGCAAATTTGTAGCACTCAAGAGGATTTTAAAATTGAGGCAAAAAAAGAAGAAAAAAAAGAAAGCCTTTAAAAGAGCTTTAGAGACAGATAGACAATCCATTCTAGTCCCAAGATAATATACCATACAGCAGCAACGTAACTAGAGGGGTCCGGGCCCTGGTGCGGGAAGCGCAGTCAGGCTCCCCCACCCCCCTCCGTACACCCGGAACCTGTGGAATTCGTGGCGCGTGAGCTGCCATGGGGGCCCTGAGGGGGTGCGGGCCCTGGCCCAATCGCACCCCCTGCTCCCCTGGTAGTTACGCCACTGCCAGACAGAATGACAATAATAACACCAAAACATTTAGACTTATTGGAGATTATAGTGCAGAGCATAATAAAATCACACAATTGTGATAAAACATTGGCATATATTACACCAAGACAAAGAGCTGAAAGAGGTCATCGGTACAAAACCATTGATCACTTTCAGACGGAGCAGGAGTTTAAACGATAAATTAACTCGGAGTCTCTATACTCGCTCCAACACGTCAACGTGGTTAACAAATAAAAGAATAGGCTGCTATAAATGCGGGGACTGTTTGACATGCCCATTAGTTGAGGATATCGACAATCATATGAACAAGGATTAATGCAGAATATGAATTGAAAAACGACATGAATTGTAAAAGCACATGTGTAATTTACGTGATGTTCTGCATATCTGGGGAAAAGGGTGTGTGCAAATTCTTTGAGAGAATTTCGCAGAGGAATTCTAGAACATGTGGGTGATGTAAAACACAAACGCAATACATCAGTAGCGATCCACATTAATAAATGTCATAACAGTAATACAAAGGCAATGAAGTTTATTGCAGTGAAACAAGTAAAACAGACGACCAGAGTAGGTGATGTAAATAAAAAATGACTGTAATTACAGGTTAAGTGGATTGATGCCATGAACAGTAAGGGGGTTATTTATCAAAATCTGAATTTATCTCAATATTTACTGAAAAAAAAAAACAGATTTTCACGATTTTTTCATCCGATTTTCGCGTTTTTTTCGGAAACATGCCCGAAAACTCAGAAAACTTCGGGGTATTGCCAAAAACCAATGGGACTTCTCCAATTGACTTATATGCAACCTCGACAGGTCTGAGATGCAGTATTTTCAGATTCTGACTTTTCCATCCTCCGGGGTTTAATATATTCTGAAAAAGTCATGATTTTTTTTAAAAGTCCGATTTTATAAAAAAAAAATCAAGATTTTTTTGTGATTTTTGCATTCTGAGTATAATAAATAACCCCCTAAATAAAGGATTTACTTTTCCCCATTTTTATAGGACATGCAATAGTTTTAATGTACATTGTTCCCTAAATAAAATCAGGGCAATGGACAAACAGGATGTCACTAAGGTGGAACTGCTGCATGATAGGACACCAACGGGAACATATTTAAACGAAGACGCAACGACCGTGCACCACTTATGCCCCTGAAGAAGCCAGTAATGCACCAAACGCATAGGGCAGCATAGGTGGACGGCAGTAAGACTAGCTCTAACCACTCCCAACCTAGATAGGCAGGGTGCACTTGTGGGAATGAATGGAAGGGAGGGGGGCTGTTGAATATGATCTGATATTTGCCGAATTGAAGTCTTACTTAGTATTATTTAATACAGGGTAACTGACAGTACTCCTGTCCACCATATGCAGGTTTTGTTTATGTATATTTTATGGACACGGTCCAGCACTGCTCAATCAAGTGTAACACAGCGAGTTTGTCAAACTGTTTGTTTGTTCGCAGATGGTGTGCACTACGTTTTATGTACTAATTCTAATAAAAGGTAAATTTGAATTGATTGTGTACTAATTCTAATAAAAGGTAAATTTGAATTGATTGTGTACTAATTCTAATAAAAGGTAAATTTGAATTGATTGTGTACTAATTCTAATAAAAGGTAAATTTGAATTGATTGTGTTAAGGCAGGGTTTAAGGTCTCCACAGAGTTTGGCTATCTGAACTGGGTTGCTGTGAGTGAAAGGGTTAGCACTCAGAGGATCTGTGCGTTACTTTGTAACTCCAGTTGATTTTGATAATTTGTTGTCCTTTTTTACTAATATAAGTTAAAACTGCTCATTAATTAGGGCCTAATGTCTGCTTTCTCTGTAGTTATGCCCCTGGAGACAGTCACAGTGTAATTTTTATCCACTAGATGGAGAAGACACTTTTTTTTTCTCATACAAGTGATTCTATTCACATAACTGTATTGTGCTCTTGATAAAACATGTCCATGATAATAGTCCAAGCTCAAAATTCCTCTTATAGCTTTTACATACAAATAACCATATACACGTATTTGGTAAATACTTGCTGTGAAGTAGAATAGAATGTTGGTTATATTTTCCATTAGAACCTCGTGCAATACTCGCTTCAGAGAATACGTGCCAGATTATCTTGGGAACAAAAGTGCATCAACATCAGTGGGTGTCTGTCACGATTTCCAGAGAGTCCTATTTAACCCACTAAATGTAACACTGTAGCCTACCTGGATCAATACAATAGTATTCGCATCTATTTCTACTGAGATCTCATAGAAACCTTGCATATAAGATCCACTATGTTCATTTAAAGACATGTCAAGGTTTATTGCCTTAGAACAATGATCCCCAACCAGTGGCTCATACACAACATGTTGCTCACCATCCCCATGGATGTTGCTCTCAGTGGCATCAAAGCAGTTGTTTAATTTTGAATTTCAGGCTTGGAGGAAAGTTTTAGTTGCATAAAAACCAGGTGTACTGCCAAATAGAGTGCCCTGTAGGCTGCTAGTTCATATACAGTAGGAGCTAATAACAGCCCTTATTTGGCACCCCCAGGAACTTTTTTCATGCTTGTGTTGCTCCCCAACTCTTTTAACATTTGTATGTTGTTCAGGGGTAAAAAAGGTTGGGGACCCCTGCCTTAGAACCTTTCTACATATCAATAGTTGCTGTGCCGACACAGTAGAGTTTATGGAACAGTGTAATGTCTTTTGCACAATGGCCTTTTTATAGTCATTTATTTCATGTAGTTTAATATGTATTAACATGTATTCACAAGGATGTGGAATAGGGGAATTACTCAGGTAACTAAATTCACTGCCAAAATATGAATAACAAGAATGGTAAAGTGTGAATTATAGCAGGATGGAGATATCCCAGAGACTGTTATCTGAACTGATTCCTATCTAATCCCTATGGGTACTACTAAAGGTGGCCATAGACGCACAGATATTATTTATGAAAAAAATTTTCGTACAATATTCAGTGTGTGTATGGTGGTAAACTGGTCGGCTTGTCGATCGGCCCAGGTGGAAAATTTTGATTGAGTGCCTTTGAAGTCACCCGAACATCGGCCACTGTTAGTACGGAATTGTCAGATACAGGTAGAATTCTATTGTTTCTACCAAACTAAATATCTGACGATTCAGGTCTACGTGTGTGTTGAAATGAATGATCTTTCTAGGAAAGATATTTTCCAGGAAAGATCATAATTGTAATGTCTATGGCCACCTTACGTGAGAGAAGGTAGCCACCCAAGGGGTGCAGTCTTAATTATAACTGTCCCAAAAACTGTAATAGAAGAGCTAAATAACCTATAAAACCCACAAACCCAAGGGCCCGTAAACATGAGTATAGATAACATATCAAAAATCTTTAGAAACCACACAAAAGTCTAATTTTTTAAGATGCTTGTGACTTTATCAACAGCCTCCTCTGGCTGTTCTAGTGACCAAATGCACTTACATTTGATTTTGCTCAGTTTTATAGGATACCCATTATATTTGTAAATAAATGGGCTCATATTTCAGGTTGCTACAGGAATTTAACAATAGCAAAATTATATGACTGTATGCCACCTCTATGCTGGGGTAAGGGTATAACTTATATGTGGCAAAATTTTTATGTTTTAAAAATTCCCTTATTAAGGTTCAAATTTATTTAGATATTTCTAGTAAATCCAGAGAAAACAAAATCATAGTTAGAAAAAGGTAAAAGATCCATTATGGAGTTTATGTTATTTCTGTATATTATTTTTTATTTTATCATACACAGTTATTTACCAACAAAATAATTTAGAATATGTCTCCAAATAAGACAATGTTCATGTAGTCATGTAGAATACAGAGGGAATCAAAGGGCATGACAGCCCCCACTTCAGTATTGTAGAGGCTATTCTGAACTGTATTGCTGTTTAAAGGAATGTCCACTAGAGGGCAAACAAAGTACTCAGAATACTGTAAATGATGCATGCTACTAACTAATGAGGAAACTACTCTGCAGATTGCTTTTTGCACATTAGAGTGACTAAGCTTAAACTTAATTTAAATAATGTGAATAAGCTTAAACTTAATAATTTAGAATATTGTTTCAGAACCTTGTAGAAAAAAAAGTGTATCTGCCTAAACAGAATTCTAACTTAAAGAAACTGAGTCTGTCCCTCAGCAGAACTTTATTGTACCCCCTATCCCTCAGTCTTAGGGAAGATGATCTGTTTACTAAGACTAAAACCACTTATAATATAGTACATAACAAGTACACAATCCTAAAATGTCTTAACCACAAATTAACCACCATCATTCCAAGTGTGCAGAGCCTACACAGTTAGTTATTTGGTCTGCACAATTAATCCTCTATTTAGAAAATCAATGCACAGATATTACTTGGTATCATTAAACAACCAAACATATGAAAGGGGTGTAGATCTGTCAGGTCCTAGATAAGTTAAAGGGAGGCATGACAGTGGTTATTGTTGTCTCGCAGACAAGTATCAAGTATCCTTGTATGAATCTGTTAATGGCCTTAAAGGAAAACTATACCCTTAAACAATGTAGCTCTCTATAAAATACTGTATATCACATAAAACAGATCATGTGTAAAACCCTGCTTCATCTAAATAAACCATTTCATAAAATGTTACTTTTTTAGTAGTACATGCCATTGGGTAATCTTTAATAGAAAATAGCCAATTTAGGAACTAAGGGCCGTCCCCTGGTATGATACGATTCACAGTGCACACAAACAAACCTAGGGCACACAAACATGTTAGGTCACATGAACCAATTACTGTACTGGTCAAATTTATGTCTTTTAATCCCACACTTCTTCCTGTCAAAGTTAAAGCTGATCTGGTGATTTCAGATGCAACACAGAGAATATCATAAAATGGTTTTTCAAGGTAAAAGATTTACTACTGTAAATATAGATCTATGGGTTGGTAAGATTCTTTAATAGGCCACTTAATATGATACAAACTATCTGGTTTATTATTTATGACATGGGCAGGGCCAAATACCTGCCTCATTCCCCCCAACTGGCCTATAAATAATTAAATCTTACTACTTGTTTCACAATGGAATCTTTGTTGGCCACATCTTTATTGCAAGACATAAGCATTAACAATACATAACCATAAATATAAATAATAGGTACATATTAACAGTGTAAATCAACAAAGCGACCCCTTTTCCCCCTCCCACCAGCCCTGTTGCTGATCAACATCCTTCTACAGCTGATACCGATTTTCCCACATTGTTGGTAGGCCAAAACCGCCAGCTTTAATATTTGCTATCTGTCATTGGATATTGGATTACTTCTATGTGCCTAGTGAGAGGTACGCTTTGGATTATTATATCCTGTTGCACACTCCGGTCTCTGCATTGCCTCATGGACTTTTGCCCTGTCGGCTTTTCCTTTTATGGCTTGATATACGTATGATGCCCCGGGACTGTGTTCGGTTTCCTGATTTTGCATTGTCCCAATTCTACTTCGGGAGGACGGGGGGTTGGGGAGAGGGGGGGGGGGGGGGGGTTTTCCCTCAACAGGTTGACCATCCTACTGTTCCTTGCTGTTTTTCTTTTTGTTGTGCTCAGCAGGCGCAGCTGTGCTCTGGCACCTGCCCCGGTCATGTGGGTAAGAACTTCTTATTGCTCGGGACTTATGTTACCTTGTCTAAATTGCTATTTTCTATGCCTACCGCCTGTAAAGAATCTGCTATTTTTGCATTACATGTTAAGGGACGGAGCACGGTTATCGCGAAGTGCCTCATTAGTGCGAGCTTCTCGTAGCTCTGACGAGTAGCAGTGCTACCACCCTCTTAAAGCTATTGTTATCTGTTATGGGTTCATTTCTACTTAAAGTTGGGCACCAAAGTAGAAGGGGTGGGTGTGGGTTGGGAATGTTTATTTGGTTTGATGCTTTAATTGTTCAACTCAGGTGTTTATTTTTCATTATGTCGACTGATTCAATGCACATGCTTCCACAATGGGTTTGGAATCCCCCATGACTCTCAAATTGTTAAGCTGGAATGTCCGTGGCCTTAATAACCCTATTAAGCGTAGGTTAGTGCTTAACTACGTAAAACAGAGGAGGGCAGATATCATACTTCTGCAGGAGACCCATTTGGAGGGTAGGAGAATTTTGGGACTTAAAAAGCCCTGGGTTGGATGGCATTACCATGCTACATATAGTTCTTTCTCCTCTGGAGTAGCTACCCTGATTTCCAAACAGGTACCCTTCCAACTCTTATCACTCAAATCTGACCCTAGGGGCAGATTTCTCTTTGTACATGCAAATATCCATCATAAAGAATTTGTGATTGCTAATCTCTACATTCCTCCACCGTATGACTCTGCATGTATTTCCCAACTTACTCAATTCATAGCTCAATTCCCCCATGCCAAGGTGGTTGCTGCTGGGGATTTCAACTCCTTGTTGGACCCGGCCCTGGATAGGTTGCGTACTCGTCCTAGTGACATTACAGATTCCCAATCCAACCTTGCCTCGCTTACTAGCAATGTGGGCCTTGTCGAAGCCTGGAGATTTCTCCACCCTGGCCTTAGACAGTACTCCTGCTTCTCGTTGTCCCATTCAGTGCTCTCCAGGATAGATCTAGCGTTTGTCAATGACATGGCCCTTGCCGACGTACAAATAGTGGAGTACCTTCCCAGGGGTATTACTGACCATGCTCCCCTGGAGATGCATCTTACTCTACCCAGTACCCAACTTAGACCTCGTTGGTCTTTACATCCTCTGTGGCTAACGATCCTTGATAATGATAAGGAACATGCAGCCACTATGCAAGAATTTTTCCAGTTAAATCAAGGCTCTGCTGACATTAACATAGTGTGGGACTCATTTAAAGCTTACCTTCGGGGGTACCTGAACAAAGAAATTTCCTTATGTAAGAAACAATCCAGACAAACCCAACTAGCATTGGAGGGTGAAGTCAAACGCTTGGAAAGCGCTCTCTTGGAGGACCCCTCCCCAAGTTTGGTAGCTCAATTGAAGTTGGCCCAGGGCAACTATGCAAAAGCAATGTGGGAAAAATCCCAATACAAACACTTGTTTGCCAAAGCCCGTATCTTAGAACAGGGTGAGCGGGCGGGCAGGATGTTGGCCCTACTCAGCAGAACCCAGACTACCCCCCCCACAATTGCCAAACTCCAACGCGCTGACTCGGTAATAACCACGGATCCCACTGAAATTAATCATATCATGACGACCTTTTACACAGATCTTTATAGTTCTAAATTGGAGAGTGGGGATGAAGCGCTGGACCAATTTTTAGATGGTTTGAGGTTTCCTACCCTTTCTGAGGAATTTCAGCAGTTTTTAGATCAGCCTTTGTCATTAATAGAAATCCAGGAGGCAATTGACTCTTTCCCTGTAGGTAAAGCTGCCGGCTCGGACGGCATTCCGATAGAGTTCTACAAAAAGCATGCCCCGTTATTAGCCCCAAAACTGTTTAGAATCCTTTAATAACTCCGTCTTAACCCAAAGCCTCCCCGCCTCCATGTATGAGGCTACTATTGTACTTCTACCCAAACCCGGCAAAGATTTAACCTCCCCGGAGGCTTATAGGCCCATATCGCTACTGACATAGGATGTAAAAATTCTAGCGAAGGTGCTTGCCAGGAGACTTAACAATGTCATCTCCCACATTATTACTGAGGACCAAACCGGTTTTATCCCTCACAAAACCACCGCGCACAATATTAGAAGGCTGATGCTTAATTTGTCTGTGGACCACTGTAATAAGGGGCAAAGAGCTGTGGCTGCTTTAGATATAGCTAAAGCTTTTGATACAGTGGAATGGGCGTACCTATGGCGTGTCCTTAAAGCATTTGGGGTTGGCCCTCATTTCACTTCCCTAGTTCAACTTCTCTATAAGACCCCGGTGGCATCCCTAAAACTCAATGCTTCACAAACTGAGAAATTTACCTTAGCTAGGGGTACACGCCAGGGGTGCCCTCTGTCTCCCTTATTGTTTGCCATGGCCATCGAGCCCTTGGCTTTAGCAATTAAACAAAATCCACGCATTACTGGCCTACGCCTGGCAAACAGAGAGGAAAAAGTGCAAATGTATGCTGACGACACTTTAGTGTATTTAGGGGACACACACACTTCACTGACAGAACTTCTGACTTTAACTGCAGCCTTTGGTCGTATTTCGGGCCTTAAAATTAACCCCTCCAAATCCACACTTTTTCCAATAGATCCCATAATTGGTCCCCTGAACCCGGATTGTGCAAAACTGCATTTGGTTGATAAATTTACGTACTTGGGCATTCAGGTTGCTACCCCTGTATCTTCCTATTATGCTCTTAATGTCGCACCTTTACTCCACTGGGTTCAAACTAAATTTCAGGCATGGGAACTTCTCCCTTTGGGTCCAACCGGGCGAATCCAACTTATAAAGATGGTGATCGCCCCAAAGCTTCTTTATGTACTGTGGCATGCGCCTATTAATATCCAAACCCCCTTTTTTGCCCACTTAGAGACTCTCTTTCGGCAATTTATCTGGGGAAACAACAGATGTAGACTAGCTATCAAAACGCTGCAGAGACCTAAAACTGATGGGGGCATGGCCCTCCCTGACATGCACCTGTACTACTTGGCGGCCCAACTCGCACAAATCCGCACTCTGAAAGGGGCTCAGCCGGATGACGCCTTGTTTCAGCTATGGCAGTGTTTGTTAAAGTCTGATCTCCCTCCTTTCTATGCCATTCTGGCCCTGAACCTTTATAAGACTAAACAGTTGATGAGCGACTGCTTCCTGGTGGAATCCCAGAAACTCTGTCTGCAACGGTCTCTCCAACTGGCCCATCCTGCGGTACTAGAACTGCAAACCCCCTTATGGTATAACAGTAAACTGACCCCCCTAGACAAACTCTCCAAGCCAAAGGAATGGATCCAGGCAGGGATTTGGTGTGTAGGCCAGGTTTGGACCGACAATGGCATGGTCTCCTTTACTGAGTTACGACAAACCTACTCATTGCCCAAATCTCAATGGCTAGTATACCACAAAGTAAGGGCTGCGCTTTATAGACTGACTAAATCTAAACATCTACAATTTGGTACCTCCTCCATAATGGAACAATTGATCTCAGAAAATTCCCGTCATTCCATCACCCACTTTTACAAAGAATTACAAACTTTGGTAGAATCCCTATCAAGGCAAGGGCGCGCTGGGAGCACTCCATTGACTATATTACTGATGAACAGTGGGCCCAGGTGTTGTTAACCCCTTTATCTATTTCTCCCATATATAAGTACAGAATTTTACAACTGTACTTGATACACAGAGCATACTATACACGTTCTCGGCTGCACAAGGTCAACCCGGATATTCCGGATATCTGTATTAGGTGTAATGCTGAGGAGGGAACCTTACTGCACACGTTCTGGTCATGCCCTATTTTACAGGAGTACTGGGTTGGGATACAAAAACGTATTACCACCATCCTGGGTTTTGAGATCCCGCTTGACCCCAAGTGGTATATCTTAGGTATGGACCCACCTACTCAGTTGACTCGCCCAGCAAAAAAAATACTTCATAAAATTCTATTTCAAGCGCGCAGACTCATTGCCCAGGTATGGAAATCTCCACTTCCCCCTCTCTATGCTGACTGGGAAAAATCGGTCCAAAACATGTGTAATGTAGAACAATTGATTGCTAAGCGTAACAATACCTCTGATCAGTATTTGAAAGTATGGCAGCTGTGGATACTGGAGAATGTATAAACTGACAGGTTTACAGGATGTTCTGTGACGTGGATAACTTGTTTTTTCTGATGTTGCCTTATCACGGTTGTTTCTTATAACCTGTCAATTATGTATGCTAATGTAAGGTTTGTTATGCCTGTGTGTGTAATTGCTTATACCAAATAAAAATCTCACCTGAGTTAAAAAAAAATCAACAAAGCGAAGTTGTGCTAGCGTTGCCTCATTTGCATACGGCGGGAAGCTAAAGTTGAATGGACGTTTATATGTTGCAGCAAATATAATTACACTAAACAAGCCCAGGGGAAGCTTAATAAAATAAAATAGAGTTGTTATATTGCCCTACACATGAGCCCACTGTATAGTTTATGTTAGTCACTTTGCCCTTTAGTAAATGTGCCACTTGTTTATTGCCATCTCCCATATTAAACCTTTTCTAATTACTACTCTTTACCACTGTATTCCTCCATAATGCCTCATTAAAACTAAACACAGTGCCCACTAGTTAGAGCACTAGCAGGTTGTCCTGGAACTTATGGGCCAGCATCTCAGACATTGCAAACAGAAGCAAGTGCTAAAAAACACCTAGGACTGCAAAGCAGATAGAGAGCCCCACCAGCGCCAGTCTTTTGCTCTTAAAAGATACATAGGAAAAAGTATTGTATTTGTCATTTTGCCATATTTCCAAGAATAGCCACAAGAGCAAATTCCTTTTCCAATATCTGACCATAATCGACTTTTATGTTGACAGTTGTATTTAATAGACTAAACAGTAGTGATGGGCGAATTCGCAAAACGGCGAAACCGCCCGTTTTTGACGCTGGCGCCCGTTTTTTTGATGCTGGCGCCCGTTTTTTTGACGCTGGTGCCCGTTTTTGACACCGGCATCCGTTTTTTCGGTGCGGGCAAATTTTTTTTGGACGCCGGCAAATTTTTTCGGGCGAATCTTCGTGGGTGTTTCGCAAATTTATTCGCTGGCGGCAAATCGCGAAAATTTGCTGCGGATTCGCGTCTGGCGAATAAATTTGCCCATTACTACTAAACAGACTTTCTGCCCAAATCTCACACTCTGCCCCTCAGGCTAAGGCCTACTGCCACTTCTCCAGGCCCCCCCCAGTGTAAACCAGGACTTTCTGCCCACATCTCATCCTCTTGCCCTCAGGCTAAGACCTACTGGCACTTCTTGAGGGCCACCCATGGGGTGACCCTGGAATGCAAAATATGAATTTGATATTGATATTTTAAATGATACCTCTTAGAACTCAACTATTGCTTTGCGGTTGTATCAGATGACAGTAGTTTCCAACATACGGTAATATTATTTACAACTTTTTTTGGTTGATCATTAAACAGCTTATTTTATCTTTGTGGCAAGCTATGGCCTTTTGAAAAGCCTCTTTATTACATATAGTACTGGATAAACCTCTGGAAATAGAAGTGTATATTATTATATGGCTGTTGTTACTTATGCAGCATGATCTAAATGTAACAGAAAGTTCCTTTCAGGGGATTACCTCATTAGTCCTATTAAGCAAATGAAAGAATTCATGGAAATATTTGGGAAAAGTAGCACTCCTGAGGGACTGTTTCATTTCTGCTGGTCACTGAGCAGAGGCAAATTAAAGGCCATTGTGTAAAATCTGGGGACCTAGAAAAATGGCTCCAGGTCTGCTTTTCTTGGAACAAACTGTAGGGTTTAAAGACTCCCGGCGCTGCTTTGGATATTTTGAGGGCATAACTTGCAGTTTGCAGCTGTGCTGCCCTTTCATAAGCTACTGGAGTCTTGTACTTTATGTGGTTATAATAATATTCAGTGTGAAACACAAGTCTAGGGAAACATTAGCACTCGCAACGTCAGCTTCATTACTATTGGTATGTGTTGCACTTATTAAGAAACATTTAGCTATTATGCTTGGACTGCTGCTTGCTTGTTTTAGCTTAATGCCTTCTATAGCTTCAGAGCCACTCGTTTTCCACCATGTGTAATAACCACGTTGTTGGACATTTATATTCCAACTGAAAAATACATACGAAAGTGTCAGTAAATGCAGCATTAACAACTCCCTGAAATACAATAATCAAGGGTCTCTATTTGGCAAATAATAATATTTTTAAATAAAATCTAGTGATACTTATGTCCATAGATCATATATAAAAAGGCCAAGTTCAGTAACATTGCCTTAAATACTAAGAGATTATGCTGTACATCACCTTACACAAGGGGAGACCAGATTGGTGGTATTTTTCAAGGCCAACATAAACAAATATGGGGAAAAAACACTGCATTCGATCTACCGAAGAAATAACTGGGTTTAAAATTACATTCAAAATGTTTAGGTGCAAGCCACTAAGGGAACCTTGAAAGTAACAACTCATCAAGTGATAATTCTGGGGTTCCCTTTGTCCATTTACCCTATACTTTGGATTTGACCTCAATTCATTATGTCAGGCTGAATGGGCACATTGTTAATTTGTAAGGAGCCTGTATGGGAGTGAAGTAGCCTTTTGAATAGCATTCAAGTGTGCACAGTTTTGTGTCCATTTTAGCACTTGACACTTGCATTTTGTAAATTGGCCACTTTGTCTTTGTCTTAATGAGTGTTATGAGGTTAAACAAACATGGGTATAATTCATTCTGAGAAATACTGACGATCCTCCATACTTGTCCATATCAAACTATTAAACAACATTAAGACAGTTGTGCAAAAAGATATGAAAAATGTTCTCCCCTATAAACCAAACAGGGACTTTTGGTCCAGATATTTCACTATATTTAAAGGGCATATCCTTTTATCTAAGAATGAAAACAGCATTTTTATTACATTTCAAACATACATTCATCAAAAAAGTTTAGTGTTGAAAGCTGTATTTGTATTCCCCTTCTCTCTCGAAAAAATGTACCAGAAGTTAGCTCGTCTCCAGAAAACTATACCCCCAGAAAGGGAAGCTCAGTACAGCGAACTGCTGACTAAGAGCTCATGACTGGGGCAGAACAAAACTGCCAGGCAATTGTTAATAGGCTTAAGGTGGCCATAGACACACGGATCCTATCGTATGAATCGAGGATTCGTACGATTTTCGGATCGTGTGTGGCGTGTGCCGACATCTTTCGTCTGGCGGAGATCGGTTGTTTGGTCGATCGGTCAGGTTTGATTTTGACCCGACTGATCCCGCCAGAGCCCACGGCGCATACGGCCGAACAATCAGATTAACCTCAATATAGCCATGTTGGCTGCTTTATCCTATCCTGACCACATTCATTTGTTCTGACCTGAAATAGTTGGTACTTTATTTTATTTTAAATATATGTTGTGGCTAGATGTGGTATATTTTAGATATATGTGTTATTTAAAATGAGAAGCTCCTCTTTCAAAAGGAATACTTACCTATATCCACCCCCATCCTATTATACTGTCTAATGTTGTTTATCATAAATAACATTCCCTTCAACTTTTAAAGCATTCGGTGCTTTGATGTTATTTTCCATGATTGCCTCTCCTTCAACTCTGTGAATCAAGCTGATTCTATATCTATGCATCTGGCACATTCACCTTCCAGAGACTTTAATACAAATACTTTTTTATACAACCCATTTCACCTTGACTTTCTCAGAACCCTTCTAATTAGGTTTTGTTTTATCTACATTGCCCCTGTGCTTAATGTATGCAGTCACTAGACTCATGACATATCTTATAGTGATGTGCCCGACCCACACCCGACCCTAACCCGCCCTCCCTCCACACGCGCCTGCCCGAGTCGACTTCCGGTTCCTTTTATAGACCCGTGCAGGAGAGCAGGCTCGGCTATAAAAGTGGAAGCCGGAAGTTGGCAGAGTAAGGTGGTGAGCAGGGAGAGCAGAACGAACAGGTTCACCGCAAATGGGGGTGCAAGGTCGGCCCAGACCCACTGGTATGGGGCCGGCCCGCACATCACAAATATCTTGTATTGTTTTTTTGTTCACCATTTCCTTTAGAACAGGGGTCCCTAATGACATGGCCGCAGGCTTGCTCAATGTATGGCTTGGGTGAGGAGCTGTGGCAACCCATGTGTGAAGCTTTCTATAGATCCCCAAATGACCAAAATACTGTTTGTGTTTTGTTTGCAAACTCACAAATTGAGCAAAAATTTGCAAAAAACTAATATTGCTAGAGTGGTTTTTTGAAAAGAGGGGAAAGACCCACAGCAGGAGACTCCAAGACTGCCAACACAAAAAGAGCTGCATTTAAAATAAAGTACAAACAGTTTTACTTACAATATGGATTCATTGCAACAGGTTCACATCCTCCATGTCATCTCTGTATAATATGTGGTGAGCGGCTATCTTATGAAGCCATGAAACCTAAGTTATATATGCACTAGTTTGTGTTTTATTACATGACCCCCCCCCCCCCCACACACACACACACACACACACACACACACACACACACACACACTCTCTCTCTCTCTCTCTCTCTCTCTCTCTCTCTCTCTCTCTCTCTCTCTCCTCTCTCTCTCTCTCTCTCTCTCTCTCTCTCTCTCTCTCTCTCTCTCTCTCTCTCTCTCTCTCCTTGGAAAATGGTCTTGCTTGAAACCCGGCCCTGGGGCAAAAATGGTTGGGGACCATTTGTGTTAATTTAAAAAGTTGTGATCATTGCAATCAAATGTTTTTTTTCCTATTTGACTTTTGCCTCGGGATTCAAAACACAAAACAGTTTGATCAGATAGCCTTTGTTTATTATTTACCTTGGTCATTTTGTCTTGGTTGTGTTTATTTTTTATAAACTTGTGCAACAAAGTCATAAAATATTAATTTATCTAATTTAAGGCACTACCATTTTAATAAAATGTTGTACAATTCAAAAATAAGAATAAATACACTTTTTTGTATGAACATATACTATTTTACACAGCCCCATAGCACTATGGGAAATAAAGATTCCTTCTACAAAAAGAAGATGTTAAGACAATATCTGTGATTGCATTATGACATTTTATCCTTCCAGTACTGATGGAGCCTTAAATAGTTATATAACAATATAAGTTGTAGCCCATCCAGCAATATTGTAGAGAAACACAGCTTTAAAAGTAAATGAATCTTTGAACTTCTGGATTTAAACCAAGTACAGGTATGGGATCTGTTATCCTGAAACCTGTTATCCAAAAAGCTCAGAATTATAAAAAGGACACTTCCCATAGACTCCATTATAATAACATACGCCTAATTGTAAACATCATTTCCTTTTTCTCTGTAGTAATAACACAGTATCTTGTACTTGATTCAAACCAATATATTATCAATCCTTATTGGAAGCAAAACCATCTTATTGGGTTTTTTTAATGTTTACATGATTTTCTAATAGACTTAAGGTATGAAGATCCAAATTACGGAAAGATCCATTATCCGGAAAACCCTAGGTCCCGAGCATTCTGGATAACAGGTCCCATACCTGTACTGACTTTTCTCTTTCTTATGTAAGGCAGTAGGAATTTTTGTTTGTATGGGTCATAGTGGAGATTTTAATGATGGAAGCAGCATTTCTAATGAGCTCAAAGCAGGGACTGATCACTTGTCTTTCCAGTTGTTGCAGTAATGCAACTCTCAGCTCTTGAACTACTTGTATCCCACTATTAGCAGTGCAGATGAAGTACAGCCCCACATAAAAGACCAGGTTGCTGTGCAATTGAATGGCAGAACTTAAAGAGCAAACTGGTGACTATCAATAATTATTCAGGGGTGAAGGTTAGATTATGAACAAAGAGAAGGTATGATGCAAAATATAAATGAATCATTGCATCTGACTGTGTGTTTTAATAAGGATCTATCAATTTGTTATATTTGCAATAGGCACTTTGGAACTGAATATGCTCAGAATAGACACTGTTATTTGATTCCGTTCAAGCACATTATGCATCTGAATATCTGAATATGCATCTGACTAGAGGTGTGGAATGTATTGTAAGGCATTTTCAGTGCAACCAATATAACCCATATAATATAAAAACCTTTGTACTTCCCTTACAAACATAAGTACTCCATTTGCTGTGCCTCATAATATACAACATATTTTACTGTAGTAATCCCCATTCCATTCCTATACCTTTCTATAGTCAGTATAAGTATTCTATTCTAAATAGAGAGAGCAAATCCAAAAATATATCATTGTACATTGTTCAAAATATAAAATCATACTTTTCAGTTTACTCTGTATTTACATTTGGCCCCCAGTAAACATTTCTAATGCAGCATCAGCTGATTAAGCAGGGTTCTAACTGACAGTATTCTTTTCTGGTGTTATCCTCTCATAGACCAGTGATCATAGGTACAGCTTCTCACCTATTCCTAATGTTCACAGTCAGCTGCCGGCAGTCCTCAGTGATACTCCATTCCCTAACAGGCTGCTCTAAACCATCTCCCTACACATCTCTACACTGATGATACCAATGATTCTTTATTTAAGAAGAAGTAACACTGTGCAACGAGATTCTCGTCTGGCATTGAGGTTGCAATCTTTATAAACATTAATGAACTAAACTGAGTTTAAAATCAACGGCTGAAACACCAGCAAATCACCCACTGACTGAAGCAAGTAGCTATTTATAAGGGTGGAGGTTGATATATAGAAACGTAAATGAAAATAACTGCACTATGATATTTTGTTATTGGGCACATCAAATAAAGTACTTATATTTGTAAGGGAACCATGAAAGTTTTATGTTTTAAAAATGGTTTCTTGTAAACATAGAGTTCACCAGTGTTTTTTTTTTGCACAACATTGCAAATGATATCAACATGGTACTTTGGTAATCCTCTGTTTGTTTGAATCTGGGAACTATTTACAGACCTTCCTTAAAAGCAGCACTAGTTACTCCATGTTTCTTGCATACATCGAGAAAGGGTATCAAATGGATCGACAATGAATTGAAATAAACAAATCAACAGCATCGTTTAGGTCACACTAAATGGGTCTAAAATAAGTAATGCTTTTCTTCCACAGTGAATTCTTTTCTTTGCCGATTAAAGTTCCACTGAAAATGTTGGTGTTTAAA